>NC_137823.1:2422498-2559998 GCF_963921795.1 Nannobrachium achirus
GAAGAATTTGAGAAATAGACTTTTTTCTGGTTGTTTAATGGTTAAAAAACTAGAAGAAGTGCAGCACAGGTCTCCACCTGGACCAATCTTACAAACTTTGAAAGCCAACATCAGCCAATCAGGATGGAATATAGACAATCAGACGGATCCGTGTCGATCACATGACTGTAGAGATACTGTCTACCGATTTGCGTGATTTTTGGACAAAATCTGTAGTAGTGTACAGAAATGTGTTTTGCAAATATCGGCCTCATGGTGGCGCTATAGAACAGGGCCATTTGAAAAATGTGGGGCTGAATTGGCATCCAGGGAGTGTGTGTGCTCATTTTGGCAGCGATCGGGCCAACGGTGCCGGAGATTAACTGGTAACAAACTTGGAGGACGGACGCACACGGACGGACGGACGGACGGACAGTGGCGAAAACCTACTCTCCCCCTGCCTTCGGCTGGTGTAGACGGGGAAAAAGGGAAAAACAGCTCCCTCTGCTGTAGTTTTCCTTTGACTTTGCCTCTGGGGCACCTGGCCTCTCATAGCCAGACTATATCACTGCATAGATTTTAGTCTGGTTCTTCTCAGTGTTATTTCTTTTTCCAAGAATCTTCAAACAGACTCGTTTAGTCAGACCAGGGGTGTAGTTGTCCCGATTTAAAATGAAACAAACACTGAACTGAAAGCAACATGTTCTCCACAGGATTCCATTCATTTTCCCCCGAACTTTTACATTTGATTTTCTTACCTTAACTCATCCCCTGCTTATGACGAGTTTGACGAGTTATAGTTATGTGTCCACTCTGCTTATGACGAGTTTGACGAGTTTGAAAAAAAAAAGAAAAAAGAAAAAAAGTTTCTTTCTTTTTTTTTTTTTTTTTGAAAAAATATTTTTGGACCCCATTAAATCTAGTGAACATGATTTCAATCGCGATTTTGCATGTTCCACCCCCATACAACCCCATCTTTCATACAGGGCAGCCATCTTTGCTTACATAACATGTAAAACATAATGGCTATTATCTCAAGAATGCCTGAACGGATTTCCAATCGGATTTTTTTGTTTGAAAGCTGTGAACAAACTGCACAAACATGGTGCATGATCTGTGCATGGGCGTGCATGATCTGTGCACTATAAATTACATGGAAGTCTATGGAGACTTCTGGCGGGGAGATCCCAAAGAAGGCATATTCAAAATGGCAGTAGATGAGTTTTAATAAGCATTGTCATAAATACTTTACGGTTCCTGTCGCTAGTTTAAAGCCTCGTTTCAATCACCATGATGTGCGTTTTGTGAAAATATGGTCCAATTTATGTTATAATTGATGTTAAAGCAGGGTATGCTGTAGGAGGGGCTTGTGATCATAGGCTTGTGATGATTCTTCTTCGTGTGCTTTATTTTCGGCAAGCTCAAGACAATGTCCCATGTATCCCAAGGGCCCAGCATACTGGTCCCTGGTTGGTTCCTCACGACTTGTGAGCCGTGAAATGTTTGAATAACAGGGGCAGACCTAATCTGCCAAGGGCCATTTCTCTTTGCAGTGGCAGATTCACCTGGCTACGCGAGGCTATGGGCACCGCCCAATAGAACCTGGATGACAGGATGTTGGCCCGTTTGGTCCGCCCTTAGTCTCGCGTAGCCAGACAACTATTCCACAATCTCCGAATGCTATATAGAGTCTGGAACGGCAGCTCCCGAACGGCGAGTATCGTAAGTAGCCAGTGCTGCACTGAACTGCAGTCCCATTGGAAACATAACAGAAGCACAATAGCTCAGACAAAGTCATTCGAGCGGCCTATTCTTGTTATGGGTGTATAGTTTAAGAAAACGTTTGAAAACATCATGGAGGTAACACCAATAACACCAGAGAAAGACGAAATAATGCCCCCAAAAATATTGAAAGGAGACTTAACGCTTCTAGTAGGACATGTTATTGCTACTGCACCAAGGGAGCGGTTGCGTCACATCCGATTTATCTCGCACTCATCGTTTCTATTTCCGTTTGCCAGACTGTATGCAGGGAGCCTTTGCCCAAATTGCGGAGGCAACAGTCTGGCCTCGCGAGACTAGTCCGCCCTCAGCCCTCCACTTCCTGTCCATGTGACTTTGTTTACCTTCCTAATGCCTCATTCACACTACGAAAAGCCAAGCTAATGGTTTGCTTGCTAATTCAATGTATTCTCTATGCAAACCAGCTTTAAAAATTTTCAAGCTTTTTTTCCAGCTTGGAAATGTTAAAAGTTGGTTTGCATAGAGATTCAGATGCGGAGCTCTGAATCTGTCTTGAGAGATTAGGATTAGGCATTTGGAGGTTAGGTTTAGGGGATGGGTTTAGATTTACATAATTATTATTATGGGATTTTTTAGTATTATGGGAAAAACACAGAAAATGGCAGATTGACAAGCGCGTTGTGAGTTGGTCAATCAATTTATACTGTATAATTGCCCTCTGAAAAGGTTGATGTCCTAACTAGTATAATGTTCATGTGCTGCATGTGTTAGGACGGGGTGGAAAGAGAGCATACACAAACACACACACACACACACACACACACACACACACACACACACACACACACACACACACGCACACGTGTCCTGGTGTGTGATGATGTCAGGTGGTTTATGTGTGCGTGTAGCGTGTTGTTCACCACTCACCGGTGACCTCGCCACACATCATACACGGCGTCCCCGGAGCCTCCGTGTGGAAGCAGAGTAACTGCTGTTTGTCATGAATGAGGAGGTCCCATGTGTTCTGCTTGAGCAGAGCACCAAGGATGGCCCCGTAGAGACTTACATGTCGCCGCTGTCGGGTGGAAACCTCGTACGTCCAAGTGCTGTTTAGGGCTGTCACGATGATGACATTTTACATGACGGTTAATTGTCACTCAAATAATTGCGATTAGCGATAGCCCATTTTGGGGAGGGCTGAGGCAGCCAGATCGCCAAACGTCGCCTTTCTGATCATTTTCTGATTTTTTTGGTATTTTTCTGACATTTTTAGAGCTATAAATGACCATTCTAGGTTCATATAAGCTTCAGCAATGATATTGCGATGGAAATGACGTCATCGCCGGAAACCGGAAATCGAGCGTGTCTACCAAGTAAACAAGCATATTTTTTTACTTTGGAAGCCATTACAGCAACTCCGCTCTATCTCAGCATCAAAACGTCGGATTTTGATCCGGTTTGAAGTGTCTGTGTGTCTATTGGGCATCTAAGGCACATAGTCGCTAAATTTTTTAGACCATCAAGCGCGCGTATGGCGTGCACGGGTCCCGCGCCGTTCCATGCTAACGCTAATGCTAAGTGGATGGACTGGTTGCTAATTTGAGGCCTTCTAGCAATCGCCAGAGACCTTAATCGTTGGCGACATCTAGTGTACACTATATAGACTACAGCCTACCAAAATGTCATGCATATGAGGGAGATCTACTGTGACTCTGAAAAATTAATAATATTCCTGGCAGTATAGGCGCACAAGCATATTGTAAATGGCTGTGAGTGAGTTTTTAATTGTGTTTTTTTGGTTGACAATTACATTTCTGTCTGGCTTGTAGGCTTTGAAGTTGCACATGGCAGATATGACACAGATATGACACACGTGGGGCGGCATAGCTCAGCGGTAGAGAAACCGTTATTAGAGCACGAAGGGTTCCCGAAGGGTTCCCAGTTCGAATCCGGGCTCCCCTGAGTTAATGTCGAAGGGTCCTTGGGCAAGACTCTGAACCCCACATTGCTCCCGGTGAGCAGGTTGGTGCCTTGCATGGTTTCCTCCGCCACCGGTGTATGAATGTGTGCATGAATGGGTGAATGTAATGCACAATCTCTGTAAAGCGCTTTGGATAAAAAGCGCTATATAAATGCACCATTTACCATTTACACATAACCTAAATATACAAAGAAATGACTGACATATTTGGCAAGCTTACTACTTAAAAAAAGAACATTGTTTTGAGCTTATAGATCGGCTGTTTCCACGATTTTTTGGGAACATTTTTCAACATAGAAACGATTATGATGATTATGTAACAATTGTGACAACCCTAGCGCCGTTACTTTTAACCCATTTAGGCCTAGGATTATTGACTACTTTAACCATTGAAAAATAGCAGATATACAAGCTCACAGGGCGGCACGAGTGCCGCGCTGCGAGCTTGTAGATCTGCTATTTTTGAAAAATCATGATTTTTCTTTGCAAGTCTTTGAATATATCTATTTAAAAGCGAACATTTGTAAATCAAATATTTGCTTCTGGGGGGTCCCTGGAACAACATATTTTGATATGGGGGTTCGTGGCTAAATACCTGTAATTTTGGGGGTCCTTGACATGAAAAAGTTTGAGAACCACTGATTTAGCGGAAGGATTTAGAAGTCGGGTCAAAGATCGGGTCAAAGATATTCATAGACTTGCACACATTTTCACGATTTTTCAAAAATAGCAGATCTACAAGCTCGCAGCGCGGCACTCGGTGCCGCGCTGTGAGCTTGTATATCTGCTATTTTTCTAAGGTTAAAGCATACAATAATGGTTCCATTATTCCAGGTATTTGAGAGTTAAGGAAACGGAATGAAAACGCTCCACTCTTGCTTGACACTCATGTTCGACGAAGCGGGGCAATGAACGGCGAAAAAACAAAAGGCTGCGATGTGGAGATACGAGGTGTCTGCCCCGACAGTGCTGACGTATAGAGCGGTGGTTTTCAACCATTTTCATATGAAGGCCTGTTATTTATTGCGGTTTGAGCCACAGCCCATGCACAGTTCCACACTGTGTACTGTAGGTGCCATGTAAAGCCGACATCATAGTCGCCTGGGCGGTGGAAGGCTTTACACCGCGGTGTAGTCTTTTCGAGTCTTTTTGAGTCATGAAACTACAACGTTACGTCATTCCTCGTGGTGGAGAGCTTTACACCGCGAGTCCCAACACATCTCTCTGTTTTTACTATCAGACAGACAGGCTCTACACCCCGTTCACTGATTGGTCGACCTGAACGGAGTTTGCGTCTGAACCAGAGGGAGGCGGGGGGAGGACTTCACCGTGGGCCCCGTGACTATGATGTCCTGCACTTATTTTCTGACTTGCGGTGGAAAGCTCTCCACCGGTGGATAGCTCTCCACCGTACACTCTGATACGGGCTTAAGGGATACGGATAAATACTGGCACCGCGGGGGTTGTCCATATATAACATCCCGACGGACTGATAACTCCCCGAGGCGACAGCCCGCTTATTACCCGGCTACTAAATAAAATTATTAATTTGACTCAAAACTAAAAACAAAAGTATTTCCTTGTTTACAGACGGCTGGAAGTGCTCCACAAGTGTGTGTGTCCCCCCCCCCCCCCCCCCCCCCCCCCCCCCCCCCCCCCCCAGCGGGACACGGTCGCCTTGGAAAACAAGGAAGTGCTGATTAGATAGAATCCATTTTTTGAAGCTACGTATGTCGTCTATTTATCGCTTAAAATTATTTTTAAAAACATTCTTGAGAGCAAGGTTTAGTTCTAAATGTCGCTGTGTGGTTGTTTACATGGCTGACATATTGGATACAGCAGTGCTTTACAGTGCTTTGTGCCTTTGATCAGGCAGCGGTCTGTTATAGAGCGGAGCGGTCTGTTATCCAGAAATAACAGACCGCTGATTTCAGCAACTGACCAATCAGAATCAATCGAGCCGGGTAATAAAGAGAAATAACAAGCAAACGTTGATCAAAATAACAGTTCTTCTACATTCTCTAATTGAGTAGACTCCTTGTAAATTAAGTAATGCATTATGTTTAACAATAATTTAACTCTTGAGAGCGTAGAATCTGGTTCCATTTTATGTTCTCAAGAGTTAAAGTATCTAATAAGGGTCCATTTGGTTACCAACTAGCAGGGGACCACCTGGAACCTGGATCCATATGCTAAGACTGTGTCTGGTTATGGCGGACAACGGTTCCACTGCGCTTGTGCGAGCAGCAGTGCATGGTTCTTTCGTTTGCCAAATTGCAGCCGTCTTCGCCGCACGTGTTTCTGCTATTATTAGTCAAACTCTCTGAATATTCAGAGATCCTCTTCACTTCCGTTGCCTCTGGAACCATTTGCTAAAACAGCCACAGAGCTAAAGTAACTCACCAGTCCATCTAAATGCATACGCTGGCTTCCATTCACTCACATCCATTATTCATAGGAACCAAGAGATCCCTTCACAGACCTTTAGTCCTGCAGTCATGTGTGTCTTCTTTCTGCCACTCTCTCTCTCTCACTGCTCCTCTGTATCTCTCTCTCTCTGTCTTTTTTTTTTACACATAGACAGTATGTGTGTCTCCGTAAATTATATAATCTTTTTCTGTCATTTAACCCATTCAGAAAGGGTACACATTATAGTGTATTATTATGTTATGCTTTAACAATTGAAAAAGCAGATATACAAGCTCACAGCTGCGCTGCGAGCATGTAGATCTGCTATTTTAGAAAAATCATGAAAATTTGAATTTTGACCTGATTCTATAAGACGTCTTTTGAATCCTTCTTAAGGTTTTTTGGAAAAATTCTATGTCAGCAATCTGGCTAGCCATCGTCAAAGAAAAGGTCCTTTTCACATAACTGGAGCTCAGTTAGTCTGTTCTTGAGAGACTACTTTCTATGTCAGTGGTTCTCAAACCTTTTCGTGTGAAGGACCCCCAAAATGACATGTATTTGTCCACGGACCCCCCATTTAGTTCCAGGGACCACCCCCAGAAGCATTTTTTGAGATACAAACGTTTGCTTTAAAAATACATATTCAAAGATTTGCACACATTTTCACGACTTTTTCAAAAATAGCAGATCTACAAGCTCGCAGCGCGGCACTCGGTGCCGTGCTGTGAGCTTGTATATCTGCTATTTTTCAATAGCTAAAGCATTCAATAATTCTAGGCCTAAATGGGTATGTATTCTTGGGCTCGGGTCTTTGTAACCATTATTGTTTTTGTTTTTTTACCTCTTTCCTCATCCGACAAACAGTCTTTTTTTTATCATTCTTCAACGTCTTGTTCGTGTTACACACAAATGGATAGTAATAGTGAGGATGATAGCCTCGCTAGCCGACTAAATGATGACATGCATACTTCATTATTATGCATTTCACCGGGATGTCAGTTAACAACTTGGGTGCCAAACTCGTTCAGTAACGAGATACGGCCACTGGAGGTCGCTGTGCCAAAAGGAGTTGTCTCGTTCAGATACGAGACAAAGGGTTAACTGTGCAGCGTGCTGCTGCGCGCATGTTGTGTTCCCTGTGAAAGATCCTGGTCATAACGTGGCATGCAGAGACACAAAATGGCGCGTCTAGGCTGCATTGATTTCTATTCTATGCTGAAACATAAAAAGGGCTTTATCTATGAATAAGGTGCAAAGAACGCCAGGGAAGCAGAGATCTGATTGTTTTCACGGCGACACTTTACCGCGATGGTCGGCCCGGGTTTGGATTTTAGTTTCGCGAGCATTTGTAAACAAATGGATTATCCTCCTCAATCGTCAGTGGACACTCACGTGCACACGCACAAAGCTTCCGAGGCTCTTCAAAATTAAAGCGTAAGTGAACGACGGCAGCAGCAACAGCTAGAAATGTTAGAAACCTTGGCTTCCCATGTGTTAAAAAGCCTCCTCGTCTCTCCTCTTCCTCCCCTCTCACGGTCCCTTTTATTTTGTTACGTCTTATGTAAACTAAGGGTGCCGGAAAAAATCGATATGAATCGATTATCGGTTTCAACACTAGCGATACGGCCGCATCGATGCGCGTTTACCCGGATCGGTCCAAATCGCGGCCGTATCGGTCGATGTATCGGTCCTAAAGTTATTAATCGGATTCACTGGATTTTAGCATTAAATAATTAACCTGCTGTGAAATTCTGAACTTACTTACTCATCGTTTACTGTTACAAATCATTACTTCAAAAGTGAGCGCTGCTAGCACAGTCAGTGCTGCAGTGCAACGGAAAGAAAAAAAAGAAAAAGCTGCCTGCTGCTCTGTCCTCCAAATAGAGCTGGGTTTCTGCGTACTGCAGTCACTGTCCTGCGGGAAGCCGCAGATCTACAAGCCCACAGGGTGTTGCATGTTGATGGGTTGTAAACTTATAGATCTGCTACTTCCGACGCAGCACACTGGTGCGTGTATGACGCTCGCATGTGCGACACACAGCGACTTGTAAACAAACCAACAACGTGGTAGTTCCATCACTATTCACTATGGGTTATTCCAGTGGAGAAACGCAAGTTTGGATTTTATAAGAATGCGACATTAATGGATTGGATAACACTTTTCCCAGTAGAACCATCAGAAGTCCCCGCGCTTGTCGACAGCAAAGGTAATAATCACAGCATCAGCTTTTATTGCAAAGGGCTACTATAGAGTATTGGTTTTCAAAGTGGGGTCCGGGGACCCCCAAGGGTCCTTGAGGGAGTTCTAGGGGGTCCTCGGCGAAATGATAGGAACCAAATGGACCCTTGGGTATGTGTAACTCAGCAGGGGAGTGTACAAATGGAACCAAATGGACCCTAATGAACCCTTGGGTATGTGTAACTCAGGGGAGTGTACACATGGAACCAAATGGACCCTAATGGGTCCATTTGGTTCCATTTAAACTTAAGACAAGAGCCTGATCCATGTCAAACTGGGGGTCCTTGACATTGATTTTTTTTAGAACTACTGCAGTAGAGCCATAGGATAACAAGTAGACATGATGTGTGCCAGACTTCAAATGTTGCACTTACTTTATACTGCTGTTGTTACTGTTGTAAAGTGGATCTCTTTGAAATGATCTTATTGACTGAATAACAGCAGGCTCTTTTACTAGTTTTATTTGGTGATCTGATCTGTGGCATTGCTGAGGATTGATCTGATCTGTGGCATTGGTGAAGATGTATTTTAGTTTTTCAGTGTTATTATAGCAGCTTTGCAAAGTACAATTATTGCACTGTACTGAAGCCTGAAGGGCCAGGCCTTTTGTGTGTTTGTTTTATATTTCTCCACCTGACCAACTGTAACTGCTAAAGTGAAGTTCTTAGAAATGGGTGTGTGAGACAGATTTTCAAACCATGTCAGTAGGCTTTGTAGTAGTAATTATTTTTTGTATCTACATGTCTGTGTCTATTTAGAATGAACACAACAATGACATGATACTAAAATGATTTGTCATCCATCTTTCTTTACAATTTTCTGTTATTCCTTGGTCTTTTATGAGATATCCATTATTTGAAGGTCAGCAATGCTACTTTATAGATTATAGCTTCTTAATTGAATGGAAAATTAATGTTTCATTAAACGTATGTATCAGATCACACCGTATCGCATCGAATCGTATTGAATCCAATCGAATCGCATAAAATTCCACAAAATCGAAATCGTATCGAAATCGTATCGAAATTGCACCGTATCGTATCGTATCGAATCGTTCTGTATGTAAGATGTATCGTCTCTGAATCGAATCGTAGCCCATGTATCGGATACGTATCGAATCGCCTTGTAAGGGATGGATACACACCCCTATAAAGCAGTGTTGTTTTGACAGCGAATTTTGATTTAGTTTTAGTCATAGTCTTTTCAATAAAATGTCATTCAGTTTTAGTCATAATTAAAATTTAGTCACCTGAAAAGTATTAGTTTTAGTCTAATTTTAGTCAACTAAATATCACAAGATTTTAGGCGACTAAATCTACAGTTGATTTAGTCAACTGAAATGTATTTTGGCAGGCCTTGATGGCATCGTAATGATTGATTTTACACTTGGTTGTGTGCTGAAAATAGCAGATCTACAAGCTCACAACGTGTCGTGAGTTGTAGATCTGCTATTTTCAGCACGCAACACCTGAGAGCAACCAAACCTAAAATGACTCTCTCCAACACTAATCCCTCCCTAACGTTTTAGTCTAGTTTTTATTTTGTTGACGAAATTGTCAATATATTTAGGCTTAGTTTTAGTCATCACAGCTTAGTTTTTATTTAGTTTTCGTCAGTGAAAAAAAACGCAGTCGACAAACATTTTTCGTCATAGTTTTAGTCGTCGAAATCAACACTGATGTAAAGGTACTAGGGGTGTAACGATACATTTTAAAAGCGATTCGATACATATCACGATACATGGTTGACGATACAATACATGGACGATAATGGTTCATTCATGGTGATAAGATACGATTCGATTCAATGATTTAAAATCGATATAGTAACTATTTAGCAAAGAAATTAAATCTGTGTGAAAGGTGTGGATAGTGCAGGTTTTTAACACAACTACTGCCTCTTAATCTGAAGGTTTGCTTGGTGCCTCGGTGCCACGCCGTTTCCTCCATAGGCCGCCGCTATTATTTTGAAGGGCCGGAAGGGGGTTGTTTTTGTTTTTTTGGATTATCACTTGACGGCAACGATTACGTCATCTAGTCACATGACAGTGTGAGCCCAGAAGAAAACATGGCTGTGCCCAGCTTTTGTGTAACAGTATGGAGAGTGGAGACCATCCTTTGTATAAGAATGTCCCTTTTGGAGAAAATGAAGGCTCTTTATCGGCCTCTCAATGGATTTACTATGGAGGACGTTAACTTCGCGTGCACGCCCGACGTGCGTTGTAAACAAATCGCGGACATTACCCATGCGGGCGGGACCGGAGCGACGTACAGTAAGTAATAATATCTTTACTGTATATACAGTAAGATTGACAGTCCTCGCCGTCAACGGCGCCATGGTATTAACCCTTTCACTGACGGTGAGCGTCGTCAAGGGCAGCAGAACAGTTAAGGGAAACATGTATTATTATCAAACATATAATTTTCCAAATGTCTGTCTGTCTGAGTGTCTGTCTGTCTGAGTGAGTGTCTGTCACAGTGTTTCTCCTCAGTGGCTGGAGCAATTGATCTGAAATCGCATCACCATTAGCATATGAACACACCTAACATAACTGTGAAGCCCGTTTGTCACTTTCACAAATCATATGCTGTATATTAGCATTTCTATGGTGTATCTATATCTATTCTGCATCTAGCTTGAGGCATATCTATTCTGCATCTAGCATGAGCCAACATGTTTAACCAGATGTGTGTGTGTGTGTGTGTGTGTGTGTGTGTGTGTGTGTGTGTGTGGGCGGGCGGGCGGGCAGGGGGGGGGGGGGGGGGGGGGGGGGTCGGTTGTCTGGCCCTGTTACAGATTTTGTCCAAAAATCCTGCAGATCGGTACACAGTATCTCTGTAGCCATTAAACGAAACGGGTATTTCTTACATTGATGCTCCTACATATTATCATGCAAGCACCAGTTAAAGTTACTTTCCATCCCTCATATACTGTGTGCACAGTGCACATCCCATAACCCACACACTGCACATCATTTCGGAGCTCATATCTTTGAACGGGTAAGGGCTAGTGGATATAAATAAGTAAACACAGTGATTATCTGCCAAATACATGGACATTGTACAGTATATTGACAAACTTGCACCTTGACATGAACCCAGAGATTATACACATTTATCGATAGACCAGTGTAGCGATATGGAACGGAAAAGTAATTAAACCCCTCCTTTTCATTTTTTCGTCTTAAAAATGCTAAATACAATGCACAAGTAGGTAGTATCGATACAATCGATTCTTTGCACTGCCGATTCGATACGATACAAAATAAAACGATACGATTCGTTTTTAGCTGTTTTCATTTCGATATACTTCGATTTTTTAAGTTAAAAACGATATTTCGATACAGTTACTATATCGTTACACCCCTAAAAGGTACACAAGAGTAAAATTGTGTTTTGTAAATTTGCCCTGTCTCCGTTCATCGCCTTCTCCTTCTGTATATCTCCCACTCTGTGTCCCTCTGTTCCATTTCCAACTGTATCCCATATCCAGCATCCATCATTCTAGAAGTCCAGGGACGTCATGTTTACAAAGCAGAATTGATCTGATGCCAGCGAGTGTTCTGTTCACGGCGTTCTCCCTGTGCTGTCCCTGGCATCGTATGTCCCGTTGTTTGGATTATCTGATAGCCTCTCCTCTCTTTGTTTAAAACGGAATTCAGGCCTAGAATTATTGAATGCTTTAACCAGTGAAAAATAGCAGATATACAAGCTCACAGCGCGGCACCGAGTGCCGCGCTGCGAGCTTGTAGATCTGCTATTTTTGAAAAAGCCGTGAAAATGTGTGCAAATCTTTTGGCGATATGTATTTTCAAAGCGAACGTTTGTAACTCAAATTCTGCTTCTGGGTGGTCCCTGGAACTAAATATTTTGAGATGGGGGTCCGTGGCCAAATACATATCATTTGGGGGGTCCTTCACATGAAAAAGTTTGAGAACCACTGACATGGTAGTCCCTCAAGAACAGACTAACTGAGCTCCAGTTAAAGGACCTACACCATGAATTTTCACTTTTTCTATTTTAAAACCTTTTTTTGGGGTCCCACTGGCACCTTCTATCCTCACAAAGTCCTATTTCTGACCGTTGTGTCTTTCTCTGGTTTTGGGCAGACAGAGATGAAAAGCTTTCCACGGGTTCTCAGAACAGTGCTGTTCTGAGAGTTGACGAGAGTGACGTCACTCTCGTTTCCCGTTTTTTTTTCAGAGTAAAAAAAAATAAAAAAATCAAAAAAAATTTTTTTCAAAACTTTTTTTTTTCCAAAACTTTTTTTTTCAAATAAATGCAATGCAGAGTAAAAAAAAAAATTTTTTCAAAATTTTTTTTTTTCAAAACTTAAATACATTTTTCAAAAAAAAATTTTTTTCAAAAAAAATTTTTTTTTTCAAAAAACTTTTATTTTTCAAAACTTTCTTTTTTCAAAAAACTTTTTTCAAAAAATTTTTTTTTCAAAAACTTTTTTTTCACAAAACTTTTTCTTTTTCAAAAAACTTTTTCTTTTTCAAAAACTTCTTTTTTTTCTGGAAAAACCCCACTAGATGCGCCCCTGAGCAAACAGAGGCCGTTTTGGTATTGCAGCTGGAGAGCCTCATTATAGTAGAGCTAGAACAAACAAAAAGAATGGTCAGAGTGTTTGTTGAGGGTTAAAACCTGTCTAAGACTCAATTTTGAGCATATATTTATACAAAAAATATAGTTTTAAAAGCATGGTGTAGGCCCTTTAAGTGAAAAGGACCTTTTCTTTGACGATGGCTGGCCAGATTGCTGACATAGAAACATAGGATTTAAAAAAAAAAACCTTAGAAGGATTCAAAAGACACTTATAGAATCGGGTCAAAATTCAAATTTTCAAGATTTTTCAAAAATAGCAGATCTACAAGCTTGCAGCTGTGAGCTTGTATATCTGCTATTTTTCAATAGTTAAAGCATAAAATAATAATACACAATAATGTGTACCCGTTCTGAATGGGTTTTAATGGATCCATCGCTTGCTTTGTATCTTTCTGTTTTTGTTAGGTTTTTTCAAGGTGATCACATTCGATATGTCAAATCTATGTGAACGAGGAGATCGGCTTTCGCCTCGGCAGCCATGTAACAGACCGTGCGCTTTAGGAAGTAGCTGAGGACATTTCTATTGGTGTGGTTTATTAGCCATCTCGCAAAGGAATTGTAAAAAAATGTAAAAAAAACAAACATGACGTTTAAGTAGGGGTGGGTGATATGCATGTTCAGAAGTATCGTATATATCGTGATATAATTGAGGGAGCCTTGTAAAAAAAATCCTGTTTAATCGTTAATACAGAGATTCATTGCAGAATTCAATTTAAACCTGCATTTTGGTCTAAATCAGTAGTTCTCAAACTTTAAAATGTCAAGGTCTCCACTTAAGTCTGACAGTACGGGTCTATTTGGTTTCATTTGTATACTGTCAGAGTTACATATTTGTAAAGTTCAATTTAGACCTCCCAAAAGGAACCCAGGGAGTCTAGTTTTTGTCAAGTACCTTGAAAAACAACCATAAAAACCAACGTGAAAAAGAATCGTGATAAAATCGTGCATCCTGATACAGCTTGGGAAAATATTGTGATATTGTATTTTTCCATATCACCCACCCGTACGTTTAAGTCTTCAGACAATCTCTAACATATTCAGATTTAACCTTTAAAGTGTATTGACAGCTCCTGGCTCAGAAGCGATGCCAGCGTTTATATAAAACCATGGTGATACTTTGTATCTAGTTGCTGTTATGATCTCACAATCGAAACACGTTTTCCATTGCAGTAATCCGAGAGAAATCCAGTCATTAATCCCTTGTGCTTCGAGAAATGCCTTTGCTGTGACTGCTGTCCTATTTCCGCAACTCTTTACAAATGACAGTCAGCATCTTTGTAATCAGAGTACTGTAACTGAATGTGAGTGCTGCACCCTCACCCATTACTCTCCTGTCCTGGAGTGTGGCGTGTCTGAAACGTTTTATGAGGATCAGACGAAGGTCGCTGGGTTGCTGGAATTCAAAGCCGAGAAGAGTTGAAGTGTCAACGTCCTGATTGAATGAAATAACTGGGGTCGTCACAGATGACTCTAAAACAGGGGGGTTTTCAAAGTGGGTGACGGGGCACCCTGGGGTGCCGCGACAGCCGCCCAGGGGTGCCGCGAGATAATTTGATAATATTTGGAATGTATTTGGACACAAAATATTTAGTATCATTTTAAACTTGAAGTACAAAGTCAGTTCTAACCAAAATGGCTTTTATCTCACCGTTTACCTCGCAACATAATCACTAAAATATCGTCACTGTCGGGCAGAAACCTCGTATCTCCAAGTTTCAAATGTGTACGTCTTTTGGTAAAGCAAAGCCCTGCTTCATCATACAAGACTGTCGCACAAAACTAGTGAAAACAGCCGATCTGCAAGCACACAACGCCTCGCATAGTAGCTACATTTTATAGATGATAAATACAAAACGAATGGTTTTGGACATACAAGGTTTCCACCCGACAACGATGCTATGCTATAAATATAAGGTGCTGGGAGTGAAAATTATAATGTAGGGGTGCCTCGGATTAGAAAAAATATTCATGGGGTGCCCTGAGACAAAAAAGTTTGGGAACCCCTGCAAGGTATATCCAACTGTTCAGCAGGTGCTGTATGCTCCACGGTGAAAACCAGTGCTACCGGCGTACAGAAGTGTTCCGTGTGCATGTGGGTAGTGAGGCGGGTGCCACAAATGGCCACGGGCCACAGCTCTGATGTGGGCTGCTGCTGACGTTTCACAGTGTAGTTCCTGCTCTAATTGGCCAGGTGGGGTTAAGAGCAATGATGTCCATGGCTGCCGGACCGCGGTAGTATCCGTGTTCTCCCTGCTAGGGGCAATGAGCCAGCTCATGTTTAACGCATTTAGAACGGGTACACATTATTGTGTATCATTATTTTATGCTTTAACTATTGAAAAATAGCAGATATACAAGCTCACAGCGCGGCACCGAGTGCCGCGCTGCGAGCTTGTATATCAGCTATTTTTGAAAAATCGTGAAAATTTGAATTTTGACCCGATTCTATAAGTGTCTTTTGAATTGAAGATTTTTTGAAAAACCTATGTTTCTATGTCAGCAATCTGGCCAGCCCATCGTCAAAGAAAAGGTCCTTTTCACTTAACTGGAGCTCAGTTAAGTCTGTTCTTGAGAGACTGCTGTGTCAGTGGTTCTCAAACCTTTTCATGTCAAGGACCCCCAAAATGATATGTATTTGGCCACAGACCCCCATCTCAAAATATTTAGTTCCAGGGACCACCCAGAAGCAAAACTTGAGTTACAAACGTTCGCTTTGAACATACATATGTTCAAAGATTTGCACACATTTTCACGACTTTTTCAAAAATAGCAGATCTACAAGCTCGCAGCGCGGCACTCGGTGCCGCGCTGTGAGCTTGTAGATCTGCTATTTTTCACTGGTTAAAGCATTCAATAATTCTAAGCCTAAATGGGTTAATGCATTTCTGACCGTGTGTGTCCAGGTCATTGTGTGCTACGCTGTGCAGTCAGGGGTCATCGAAATGTACCGTACACGGGCAAAATGTGACCGAGGCAAGACTTGATTTTGTCCGTGGCAAATTCTATGTTTTCTATTTTAAACACTGTTATACATTTCTTATTTTGATCATAAGAACCAATTACTGAATGTCAAATCTCCAGCTTTTCTTCAGAATATACTTTACTAGCCCTTACCCGTTCAAAGATATGAGCTCCAAAATGATGTGCAGTGTGTGGGTTATGGGATGTGCACTGTGCATACAGTATATGAGGGATGGAAAGTAACTTTAACTGGTGCTTGCATGATAATATGTAGGAGCATCAATGTAAGAAATACCCGTTTCGTTTAATGGCTACCCCCCCCCCCCCCCCAGCCCACCCGCCCACCCGCCTGCGCACACACCCGCCTGCCTGCACACACACACACACACACACACACACACACACACACACACACACACACACACACACACACACACACACACACACACACACACACACAGAGCTGGTTAAACATGTTGCCTCATGCTAGATGCAGAATAGATATGCCTCATGCTAGATGCAGAATAGATAGTAGATACACCATAAAAATGCTAATATACAGCATATGATTTGTGAAAGTGACAAACGGCCTTCACAGTTATGTTAGGTGTGTTCATATGCTAATGGTGATGCGATTTCAGATCAATTGCTCCAGCCACTGAGGAGAAACGCTGTTTCAGACAGACAGACAGACAGACAGACAGACAGACAGACAGACAGACAGACAGACAGACAGACAGACAGACAGACAGACAGACAGACACTCACTCAGACATTCGGAGAATTATATGTTTGATGTGCATTTGTGAATGGAAACGGGTCAGACAATAAAAGCGAATAGCCTACATTATGTCGTTCTGGGTCCATATTGTCCTCCAACTTAACACTTTCCCCCGCCGCTTAACGTCGTCCACTGTATAGCGTTTATAGCCCACAAAACAAACCAGTTGTTGTTACACACGGAGTGACACGGACACCAGTGGCTCTCAAATGTTTTCTTTTCAAGGACCCCCTTGACACCCCCATTGGTTCCATGTGTACACTCTCAGAGTTACAGTAACTGTTATGGACATGATTCAGGACTATCTCTTTATGTGTTTCAGGTCATATTATTGCATATTGTCTTCACATTTTTATGTCCGTGGCAAAAGTTGAAGTCTTCAGGAGATGGTCGTTCGGCAACATTAGCTCCCTGTGTGTGTGTGTGTGTGTGTGTGTGTGTGTGTGTGTGTGTGTGTGTGTGTGTGTGTGTGTGTGTGTGTGTGTGTGTGTGTGTGTGTGTGTGTGTGTGTGTGTGTGTGTGTGTGTGTGTGTGTGTGTGTGTGTGTGTGTGTGTGCGTGCGTGCGTGCGTGCGTGCGTGCGTGCGTGCGTGCGTGCGTGCGTGCGTGCGTGCGTGCGTGCGTGCGTGCGTGCGTGCGTGCGTGCGTGCGTGCGTGCGTGCGTGCGTGCGTGCGTGCGTGCGTGCGTGCGTGCGTGCGTGCGTGCGTGCGTGCGTGCGTGCGTGCGTGCGTGCGTGCGTGCGTGCGTGCGTGCGTGCGTGCGTGCGTGCGTGCGTGCGTGCGTGCGTGCGTGCGTGCGTGCGTGCGTGCGTGCGTGCGTGCGTGCGTGCGTGCGTGCGTGCGTGCGTGCGTGCGTGCGTGTGCGCTCGTTTTTGTGACATACTGAAGACCAGAGGTCCTCACAAGCATAGTAGAATTGGAAAAAAATAGACAAAGTGAGGACATTGCCGGTCCTCACAAAGTTTAGGGTTAGGGTTAGGGTTAGGGTTTAGGGGTTAGGGGTTAGGGGTTAGGGATTAGGAGTTAGGGTTAGTGTTAGTGGGGGTTAGGTTTAGGGTTAGGTTTAGGGATAGAGGTTAGGGTAAGGCCACAGGAAATGAATGGAAGTCTATGTAATGTCCTCAGTATGTGACAAAAACGAGATTGTGTGTGTGTGTGTGTGTGTGTGTGTGTGTGTGTGTGTGCGTGCGTGCGTGCGTGCGTGCGTGCGTGCGTGCGTGCGTGCGTGCGCGCGTGCGTGCGTATACTGTATATATAGCATGTATGTGTGTATACAGTATATTGTTACTTACCACCACACATTCTATATTCCATAGACAGTTTATTAATGAACGCTTACCTTCTCATGGTGTTGAAATATATGCGTAGCTGGCACATTGTCTGCGCTTCTGATGTATAAACTGCACACTTATTATGCATGTTTTTCTTTTCCCTTTTCATTTTTTCCTATACGTGCTGCTTTCTATTCTATCTCTGCCTCGCCGGATCTTTTAATCCATTCAGAACGGGTACACATTATTGAGTATCATTTATTTTATGCTTTAACTATTGAAAAATAGCAGATATACAAGCTCACAGCGCGGCACCGAGTGCCGCGCTGCGAGCTTGTAGATCTGCTATTTTTGAAAAATCGTGGAAATTTGAATTTTGACCCGATTCTATAAGTGTCTTTTGAATCCATCTAAGGTTTTTTGAAGAAAAAAAACCTATGTTTCTATGTCAGCAATCTGGCCAGCCATCGTCAAAGAAAAGGTCCTTTTCACTTAACTGGAGCTCAGTTAGTCTGTTCTTGAGAGACTACTATGTCAGAGGTTCTCAAACCTTTTCATGTGAAGGACCCCCAAGATTATATGTATTTGTCCACGGACCCCCCACCCCCCATCTCAAAATATTTAGTTCCAGGGACCCCCCAGAAGCAAAATTTTAGTTACAAACGTTCGCTTTGAAAATACATAATATTCAATGATTTGCACACATTTTCACGACTTTTTTTCAAAAATAGCAGATCTACAAGCTCGCAGCCGCGCTGCGAGCTTGTAGACCTGCTATTTGTCACTGGTTAAAGCATTCAATAATTCTAAGCCTAAATGGGTTTAATCACCTCCTCCTCCTCCTCCTGCGCTGTACGGGCCCTGCTATCGCTGTGTATCCCACCCTCCGTTTTCATCTACCCCCCATTTATGTGTTTCACTTCTTCTATCATTCTCCCATCTCGTCTTCTCCCTTTTTTCTGTAGCTCATCCTCCTTCCTATGCGCCGCACGCACATCTCACATCTTTTCTGAAGGGCTTTGGCCACCAGCAATTCTGCTGATTCCTCTGTTTTCTCCCCACTGTCCCCCCCTCCCCTCTCCCCCCTCCCCTCTCCCCCCTCCCCTCTCCCTCCCCTCCTCCTTTCATCTGTCCTTCCCCGCCCTTCTTTCTTTACTCCATTCTTCACCTCCTTTCCTCCGCCGTTTTTGTCCGGCCCTGACTCCAGTTGTTGTAAAGCAGGGGTCTTCAACAGGGGGTCCGGGACCCCTAGGGGTCTTCAGAGTTACTACAGGGGGTCCTCCAAATCTTTGTGTGATAGAAACTTTTTTTTTCCCCTGAGAACGTTAGCCAAAAATAGCCGATCTACAAGCTCACAACGCCTCGCGCTGCGAGGCGTTGTGAGCTTGTAGATCGGCTATTTTCGGCAAAGAGGTTTGGTGTAGAGGGGAAAAAGAGCAGACTAAGTACAGAGTGAAAGGTCAAGTTTATTAAGTATTGACGGTTCAAGTGGTTAAATATCTGAAAACAAAACTGACATGAATCCAAAATACACTGATGATTGTGCTGTCAAAAGTTGAAACTATATGGTATCTATGAACAGGTTATGGGGGTCCCTGCTTCATCTCTCTCTCAACTAAGGGGTCCTTGGCCTGGAAACGTTGAAGACCCCTGGTGTAAAGTAACTGAGTACATTTACTCAAGTACTGCACGAAAAGGTTCTACACACCATGCATTTAAAAATAATTCATATCATATTGTTTGTGTCCCAAAAAGGTTTTTTTTTTCAAAAGGTTTGAGGCTAAATGACCACTCCTGAATACAGAGCAGAGCCTTATCATTTCTGCTTGGCTTTCAGAGCATTTTCAGTGCTTTCAGTGATTTGTGCTTTACTCCAGTGTTTTACAATTCCCAGGCGCTTTTACTCCAATCCACTAGACCAGTGGTTCTCAACCTGTGGGTCGGGACCCCCAGGGGGGTCCCCAAATTATTTTGGGGGGTCCCTAACTTAATGTGAAACATTGTTTTCTCACTCAACAGTAAACAAACCAACATACATTTTAAGTGTATAGAGGGTATCTACACATTTCTAAGTGACAATTTAAGGACTTTTTAACTCATTCTGTGCCTATCCCGAACATGTTCGGCTTTATTTCAATCCAATACAATTTTTTTTTTATTAATTGACTTACCCTGAGCTGCTTGTAGAGTCGTGGGTGGTCCTGGCTCGTCCTACGCTAGCCAGCTAGCCATTTTACATGGTCCGACGATATATTCCATAAAAAATGGTTTAAAATACATTTTTGAGCCCCCCAATGTTCACCAAATGTTCAGCGCCGCTTCCGGAACGACGTCCAGTGTGCCTATCCCAAACATGTTCGGCTTTTTTAATGAAATGAATAAAATGATCCGAGGCCATCTGAAGCCTGAGCCTAAATTTTAAATCCAGTGTTCCAAATCCGGGGGCCGCCATGCCGGCCGTTAGCCGCGAACGGCGCCGCGAATCGCCGCCGAATCCAATGAAAAACCACATCTTTGGAGGCCCATATCTCTGGATTGTGTTTTTAGGGATGTGGCGCGAGGTTTATTAACGGCGAAATCGCCTAAAAATGATCTTTTAAATGACAAAATGCTAATAGCTATTCTGTAGCCATTTTCATCCGGGACCTTTCCATGACGTGCACGAACGTGAGCACGCGCGTCACTGCAACGTGAGTCCCCGGATGCTATTGCGCTCGCCTATGGGACAAACCCTGGCATTCTTTGGTGCCCTCTAGGGGCTGGCACTGGAAGCGTTAATACCTCTAAAAGGACAAATTTGGTCAACATTGGTCAAATTATCAAATATTAGAGGCAGGGCGTTGTGAGCATGTAGATCTGCTATTTTCACAATAGAACCGTGTTATAGAAAATGCATTTCCACAACTCTCAGTGCTTGTCAGGGTGGGTGGTCCCCAGTTAAAATATGATTACTTTGGGGGTCGAGGCCTGAAAAGGTTGAGGACCCCTGCACTAGACCACTACATCTTTGATTCCAAATATTGTAACTTTTACTCCAATACTTTTATTTGAACACTTTAGTCACCAGTCATTTTTAGATTTTGATTATATATGCCGAGACTTTCGCATTGTGACGTTGGGGCGACGGCAGAAGCGTCGTACCGACTTGTCAGACAGGTCGGGGGCATGGTCGGCAAAACTACAATTGCGGCTCTACACAAGCACAAATGCGAAATATAGCACACCGCCGAAGTTCTGTAAGATATATGCGACTTCTGCGGAAGCCTTGTTTAATGTACCTTATTAGTCCGTATTTTTAAATAAAATTAGTTTTTACCAAGTGTACTGCTTTTCCTCGTTTGCTACAATGTTAGCTGCAACAGCGCCCGTTGGTGGCTGGGAAGCATTATTGCGCATTCTTATACACATACGTCATGTCCTTGTATGAGCAAATGGGGGAATGGATGAACGTCACGTGATAAGTGCAGCCATGTTTAACCAAACCAATGATGCTCAATTTGGAATCGACACACACACTTAGTAAAAACTCATTTTATTAAAAAATAAGGCTAATACTTTTACTGTAGCAGTAGCATGTCTACGTTGCAGTATTGATACGTTTTACTAGTAAAACATTTGAGTAGTTTTTGCACTACTGCTCCATCACTGCAGCCCTACAACCTGCTCCTACCCCTCACTCCTTCAGTCCTGCTCTCAGGGACGTGCAGAGAATGTTAGAGAGGCAGGGGCTGACATTTCTGAAAGGGCCTTTGGTGAAAATACAGAAAATAGCAGACCTCCAAGCTCATAACGCGTTGCGCTGCGACGCGTTGTGAGCTTGGAGGTCTGCTATGTTCGATATTTGATACCACACTGAACCAAGCATAATCAAGTCAGTATCTGCCGTAACGGCTTGGATTTCTACACAGAGAGGGCAATTATTTCAACATAAGATGCTGCATTCAAGTTCAGGAGATTTTGGATAAGGCAATTATCTTGAATGCTGCCTTCAGGTATGACATGGAAAGAGGGCATTTGCATTTCTTTCACCATAGTAAAAACTGCATTCATGGTCTGGAGAGGGCAGTTTTTACAGACTGATAAAAGGGCAGGGGCTCAAGCCTCCTTTGATGTCACATGCCTGCCTGGTCTCATCTTCTGCCTCTGTCAGTTTCCTCTACTTAGTTTATAATTAGTGCTGAGAAGTCCTGCTAACATTTGAAGACAGGACAGATCTACAAGCTTACGGCACGCAATGGATTGTGAGCTGTTAGATCACCTATTTCTGGCAAAGAGATGAAAGTGGTAAGGAATGGCCAAAAAACAAACAAGATGTCTATTATTCGATTAATTTAAAAAAAGCTAACTAATAATAGCTAATAAACCGGGGCACGGTGGCGCAGTGGTTAGCGCTTCGCCTCACAGCTAGAAGGTCCTGGGTTCGATTCCCACCGGGGGACGCTGTGGGTGCTTGGTGCGTGTTCCTCCCTCCGCGTCATCAGCGCGGTCGGCGATAGGGCCTTTCTGTGTGGAGTTTGCATGTTCTCCCCGTATCTCCTAGGGTTGATACCTGCACAAAAACATGCAGTAATCCTGGTCTCAATAATGCCTCCCCCTGGCCAGCCGGGGTGCCTGATGGAGGGGGTAAGGAACTGGTTGGAATAACGTGTTCCTTCCACACACTACGTCCATCCCAGGGAAATCCCCCCTGTCAGGTGAAAAGAAACAACTTGGACTCCTCATGCATAGAAGGAAGCATGAGGTCAGTCCGTTGTCTCCCAAGGTGCGGCAGAGGGAGAGCAGAGCCCAGGATTACATAGGCAATTGGCACTGGGTGAAAATGGGTTACAAAATCGTGGGATAAAAATTATAGAAGAAAAAAATAATTGCTTATAAAAGTTACAGCCAGGGACGTGCTGGCCATTGGGAAAAGCGGGACAACTCCCGGCCGGTCCAGGCCGGCCATTAGGAAAAAATTAAAAATCAAATGTTGGCCTTCGTTCCATTTTGGGGGCTGGGCGGCCAACAAAGTAAACCGTCACTGTCGGGCAGAAACCTCATATCTCCAAGTTTCAAATGTATACATTTTTTCGCAAAGCAAAGCCCTGCTTCATCATCATACAAGCAGATCTACAAGCACACAACGCTTAAATGATTTTTAACTGTTCTGCTGCCCTTGACAGTCCTCACTGTCATTGAAAGGGTTAACACCATGGCGCCGTTGACGGTGAGGACTGTCAATCTTACTGTATATACAGTAAAGTTATTATTACTTACTGTACGTCGATCCGCACCCGCCCGCATCGGTAATGTCCGCGATTTGTTTACAACGCACGTCGGGCGCAGAGATGGGCGAAAATACATTGAAAAGTATTTTGATACAAAATACAAATACTGGGTCAAAAAATGTATCAAAATACAAAATATAAATACAGGCCAGAGAAATGTATTTAAGATTCAAATACGTATTTTGTATTTTGAAAATACATAAATACTTTTTATAAAAATTGATGCAATGATTAGTACTTTTATAGATTGACTGCCAAGTATTAAATGAACTGGCGAGGCGAGCGGGCGCGGTCCCGTGAATTCCCCGCGAGTGTGCTCGTTTGTGCATGCATATGTGGGCGGTGAGAGATGGATTGTGTTCATCTTTGTGAAATACAGCGTGCGGTAACCGCTGACCCAAGCGGCAGCCATAGCGGTGACCGCGTATCGTGTGGAAGGCACTTAAATTGACCATACTATGGTGTTAGTCTTGAGCAGGCAGCCTAAATGTTTACCACTGTGTGCCAGTGTGTGAGAGCTCAGGCCAGAAGTGCCTTCCACACGATAAGCAGTCAACGCTACGGCTGCCGCTTGGGTTACCGCACCGTTGTGAGACACAAACACACTTGCTCAGTGAGTAAACGCCACAAGGTATTTCCCAAAGATGAACACAATCCATCTCTCACTGCCCATGTCCGTATGCACAAACGAGCACGCTCGCAGGGATTTTCATGGGACTGCGCCCGCTCGCCTCGCCGCCTAAAAACTTCTGCTGCGCGGCAGAAATAGCCGCCCGCCTCTCATTGAAAATGAATTACTAGGAGGCGGTGACCGTGTATCGTCTGGAACCCACTTTACCGTTATCTTCTAAAGGAACTATGGCATGAGACTGAATGCACAGTTGCCTCTGCGCCAGTACTTCATAGAGTGCAAAACCCACTCTGCCAGCCTTATAACTAAAACTGCACTCTGTTGAGGTGCCAACTTGCTCCTTGTGCACAAGTAGGCCATGTATGGCCTGCTTGTACGCCAGCAGAGCACGTCATGACATGTGCTCACCACTGGCGATGCCAGTGACATCACCACTGACATCACCAGGAATGCTGGTCCCTCATTGGCTGTTAATGATGACATTGCCAGAAATGCTGGTCCCTGATTGTGCTACGTGCTTAAACACACACAGCTACCTACCTACCAACCTACATACACAGATGAACGCAGTACTTGCGCGCAAGTAATTTGAAATTGTAATCATAATGCACGATACATTTGAAGCAAACCAAAGTCAAGTGCTATGGCTGTATCACACACACACAAACCACCAGCAAATTAGATTGAAAGAAAATGTGTCTTTCCCCCTACAGTTTAAACCTTTGTGAATGTTTAAAATGTGTCCATTTGAGAATAAAATTACATAAAAAGTATTTTGTATTTCAAATACAGAAAATACTAGACCTGAAAGTATTTTGATACAAATTACATCCAATTTTTTCCGTCCCAGCCAAATACAAATTACAAAATACAAAAAAGTATTTCAAATACGTATTTCAAATACATGTATTTCAAATACTGCCCATCTCTGGTCGGGCGTGCACGCGAAGTGAACGTAAAGAGACTTCATTTACTTCAAAAGAGGCATTTTGAGCCATTTTGAGCCAGGTCTAATGTAAACAATCAGGGGCGTCACACCAAATTCTGGGCCCTGGGTACAAGGATTCACTGCGGGCCCCCCATGAATGTTAACTATTGAAAAATAGCAGATATACAAGCTCACAGCGCGGCACCGAGTGCCGCGCTGCGAGCTTGTAGATCTGCTATTTTTGAAAAATCGTGAAAATGTGTGCCAAGAAACCTATGTTTCCATGTCAGTGATGCTCAAACTTTTTCATGTGAAGGACCCCCCCATCTCAAAATATTTAGTTCCAGGGACCCCCCAGAAGCAAAATTTGAGTTACAAATGTTCACTTAAAAAATACATATTCAAAGTTTTGCGCACATTTTCACGACTTTTCAAAAATAGCAGATCTACAAGCTTGCAGCGCGGCACTCGGTGCCGCGCTGTAAGCTTGTATATCTGCTATTTTTCAATAGCTAAAGTTACTAGGGCCCCTCCACCTTGGGCCCTAGTAACTCAGTCCCACTTTCCTACCCCTTGTGACACCCCTGTAAACAATACACACGGCTGGGCGCAGCCATGTTTCTCTTCTGGGCTCACACTGTCATGTGACTAGATGACGTAATCGTTGCCGTCAAGTGATAATCCAAAAAAACAAAAACAACCCCCTTCCGGCCCTTCAAAATAATAGCGGCAGCCGACGGAGGAAACGGCGCGGCACCAAGGCACCTAGCAACCTTCAGATTAAAAGGCAGTAATTGTGTTAAAATGATAAATACTAAACAAACGGTTTTGGACATACAAGGTTTCCACCTGACAACGACGAAATATAACTCATGTAATTGGCCCACTGGCTTGTCACTTGTCATGATCTGAAATGGCAAATCTTTGAGTAGCAGCAGCGCTATAGAGAGAGATCTCTCTCTCTATAGCATGCAATGAGGGCCTCTCCAACTCTTTTTCCTGGGCTGAATCCGGGGCCCAGCACGTCCCTGGTTACAGCCCTTCTCCATTGCTGTGCAGATCAGCGCTAGACATTCCAAGTCCCCAACTCACTTCATTATGTGGCAGTGTGTTGATTACTGCAGGGTTGAACTGTGCACCTTAGCAAATGACCATTGTCACCAATGTCACCCAAATGGATCTTGGGAACAGGAGGTATAATAGATAGACTCTGTGCGTGTGTGTGTGTGTGTGTGTGTGTGTGTGCGTGCGTGCGAGTGTGCGTTAAGTGCGCGCGGTGTGATGGCTCTCAAGGTGAGAGCGTGGAAGCTGAGGCAGCGACAATCCTCAGTGCCTCGTCGGTATCGCGGTTTAATTGTTTGCCCGCGTAATAAATCAATGTGTCGAGGGAGATTATTTATACAAGGGCCACGTTTTAGACAAATGAATAAATGGTTTGCTCTAACCTGGGCTTAGCTTGGGATGTGTGTGTGTGTGTGTGTGTGTGTGTGTGTGTGTGTGTGTGTGTGTGTGTGTGTGTGTGTGTGTGTGTGTGTGTGTGTGTGTGTGTGTGTGTGCGCTTGCTGCACTTATGGAATGGGCGAGGGGTTGGTGCGTTTGCAGGCGTTTGTGTAGCCTTGCATGATGTCGGGGAGAAACCTCGTATCTCCAAGTTTCAAATTTGTACTATTTTTCACCAAGTAAAGCCCTGCTTCATCATACAAGGTTGTCGCACAAAAGTAGTGAAAACAGCCGATCTACAAGCACACAACGCCTCGCACCGCGAGGCGTTGTGTGCTTGTAGATCTGCTGTTTTCACTAGTTTAGTTCATTTTTAACATGATAAATACAAAACTAACGGTCTTGGACATACAAGGTTTTCACCCGACAACGACGATATGTGTGTTCGTATGCGCGACCGTGCTATTCACGAGGGAATGTATGCATCATACTGTAACCCCCCCCCCCCCACACACACACAGATATATTTGATGCTACTGCCTGAATGCTCTGCCGCGGGCTTTGGAAGAAAAACAAATTAACATAAATAAGTCATTGCCTCCCCTTACAGCCACTTTCTGTCAAGCTGTAAGGCCCCAGAGGAGGGTGAGGACCCGCGCCGCATCCGCACGGTGCTTAGTTTTTTTTTATTTTTTATCAGAGTGCCGTTCAGTAACAGCTTGGTGGCGGACGGACTCGTCATTGTCCCTGCTGTAGCGCCGCAAGTACCTACGTTCCTGTGTGAGCGCAACTAGGGCTGCACTGGGGCGGTATGGGTTTGTAGTTATTGAGGTAATAAGTCACTGTTTACCAACGGTATGGTGGTATCACGGTATCTCAATAATAGTCTTTTAAATGAGGGAGAGGAGGGAGCAGTGGAGGTCTGGTGGAGCAACCATGACCCGGTTCTCCCTCAGAGAGGAAGCTGAGTGCAGGGCAGAGCTAGCGGACCAACGGCCTGGAGGTCTGGGGAGTGCAGCTCCCACCAGAGTTTCCACTTGAATTCAAGATGAGCATAAGAAAGGAATATCTTAAAAAGTACTGGAATAAATTCCTTACCAAAAGATTTCTTCACCAATGTGTTTGTAAAGGTGTCTAGTAACACATCTCACAAAGACTGAAATTCAGTTTCCCTAGGAGAATCAGTTACAGCTGATGAAAGTTGGGGTCCTATTAAATTAACTATACAGGATAAAACACACCAAAATAAATATGCTTTAAGTAGCATGTGAGGGGTCAAACTAGGGGTTTTTAATGATTCTGAATCCATTGCAAGCATTTGTTTTGCACAGAAAAACATTCCTTAGAAACCGCCCCCATACAATTATTGTTTAGTGATGAGTCATCACTTTTCAAAGTTTTGTGGGAGCCGCCTTGACCCCAAGGAATGTTTTCTGTGCAAAACAAAAGCTTGCAGTGCTTTCAGAATCATTAAAAACCCCTAGTTTGACCCCTCACATGCTACTATTGTGAATTTTGGTGTGTTTTATCCTGTATAGTTAATTTAATGGGACCCCAACTTTCATCAGCTGTAACTGATTCTCCTAGGGAAAATGAATTTCAGTCTTTGTGGGATGTGTTACTAGACACCTTTACAAACACATTGGTGAATAAATATTTTGGTAAGGAATTTATTCCAGGATATGACACTATTTCTGGAGATATTCCTTTCTTAGCAGGGGTGTTGCACCAAATTCTGGGCCCTGGGTACTTTAACTGTTGAAAAATAGATAGATAGATAGATACCTTTATTATCCCAAGGGGGAAATTCAGTTGTCCAGTTGTAGCACAGCAGTATACAATATTTACAGAGAGTTACAGAGAAGTAAGACAAAAGATAGATAAGAGTAAAAAAAAAAGAAAAAAAAAGAGCAGTACAGTACCAATAAAGAAAAGGTGCATCAATAGAGGGGGCGAATAATATATAAGTATATATACATAAAGTGACTTACAAAAAGAGACCGTAACAGTCAATGCTAGTTAGTGCAACAAGTATCCTACTGACATTGTTAAACAAAGCAGAATACTCAGAAGCTACCAACACAACCTAATAGTGCAAAGTCAAAAATCAGTGCGAAAAAACTAACAAAAAAAGCAGCTCAGAGAAGAAGAAAAACTAGGGAGCGTGTCACCGCAAGACGCACATGAGCACTCTCCCTGGAAGGTCCTTAGGGGTCAAAGTCAATACAGCAATAGTTCCGTCAGTCTAGGTTAGGAAGGAAGTCCTTTTCACTCGTCCGTTATGTGTCTCGTTGTACAGCTTAAGGGCGGCCGGTACAAAAGATTTTCCTAGTCTCTCACATCTCCGTCCTGGGTAGGCAAAGCGGTTGTTTCCTCTCTTACTCCAGTAACTGGTGATTTCCAGATGGAGGGGGTGAGAGGAGTATACAAGATCACAGCGCGGCACCGAAAATCTTGAAAATGTGTCTTTGAATGTTTCAAATCCTACGTTTCTATGTCAGTGGTGCTCAAACCTTTTCACGTGAAGGTCCCCCAAAAATGATAGGCCTATGTATTTGGCCATGGACCCCCATCTCAAAATGTTTAGTTCCAGGGACCCCCCAGAAGCAAAATTTGAGTTATATTACATATATTACATATATTCAAAGATTTGCACACATTTTCACGACTTTTCAAAAATAGCAGATCTACAAGCTCGCAGCGCGGCACTCGGTGCCGCGCTGTGAGCTTGTAGATCTGCTAGTTTTCAATAGCTAAAGTATAACATAATTCCAGGCTCCTCCACCTTGGGCCCTAGTAACTCATTCCCACTCCCCCCCCCCCCCCCCCCCCCCTTGTGAGGCCCCTGCCTAGGGGTCTGGGTAGTGCAGCTCCCACCAGAGTTTCTACTTGAATTGAAGATGAGCAGCCTGCAGGCAGCCCAGTGGAGGAAGAGCAGAAGGGGTCGAGGCGCTGCAGGTGGGGCAGCGGTGGAAAAGGTACTCAAATATTTCACTTGAGTACCAGTAAGACTCCCTAATCGGGAGATAAGCAACCGTCACGTCGCATACACAAACTTTAGAAGGCAATCGTAGCCGATCAGGAGGGAATATGGGAAACGGGACAGATACATGTTGATGACATGACTTTAGAGATACTGTGTACCGCTTTGTGTGATTTTAGGGCAAAATCTGTAGGAGCAAAAATTGGCCTGATGGTGGCGCTGGAAGAGGGTAATGTGAGAAATGAGGTGCGGAGGTTGTCATTTGCCATCCAAGGAGTGTGTGTGCAACGTTTGGCATCGATAGGGCGAACAGTGGCAGAGATAAGAGTAGGGGCAAAAGTGTGACGTGACGTGACGTGACGTGACGTGACGTGACGTGACGTGACGTGACGTACAGAGAGAAAGACGGTGGAGCTTTTCATAGTAACGTGTGACCTGGCGGTCGCAAAAGGTGTGAAAAAATCACACCCGTGTGAAGTGGAGCTGTGTGTGTGTGTGTGTGTGTGTGTGTGGGCGCTATATAAATGCAAGGTAATCCTGGAGGTTTCTGTTCTTTCTATTGGCCAATATTAATCTATATTCCTCTAATAGTCTGTTTGCTCTATTTTGAGAATGTCTCTTGATTGGAGTGTTGGCTGCTGTATTATGCTCTGTTCACTGGTTTGCTGTTCCTTTCTCGTACTTCCATAAAGGTGTTTTTCTTAGGAAGGTTTGAGCGTAGCCCCTGTGTTTTAAAGCACAAAATAGGGTTTTGCTTAAACCGTAAAAGTTGTGATTGAACTATTCCTGTATAGCAGTGGGGTGGGTGAAACAACGTTTTGTGCAAGAGCGAGTAGCGAGTCTGTTTCTTTAAATTTAGGCTTAGAATTATTTAATGCTTTAACCAGTGAACAATAGCAGATATACAAGCTCACAGCGCTGCACCAAGTGCCGCGCTGTGAGCTTGTAGATCTGTCTTTGTCTTTTGAATCCTTCTAAGGTTTTTGAAAAACCTATGTTTCTATGTCAGCAATCTGGCCAGCCATCGTCAAAGAAAAGGTCCTTTTCACTTAACTGGAGCGTCTGTTCTTGAGAGAGTACTATGTCAGTGGTTCTCAAACCTTTTCATGTGAAGGACCCCCAAAATGATATTTATTTGGCCACGGACCCCCATCTCAAATATTTAGTTCTAGGGACCACCCAGAAGCAAAATTTGAGTTACAAACGTTCGCTTTGAAAATACACATATTCAAAGATTTGCACACATTTTCACGACTCTTTCAAAAATAGCAGATCTACAAGCTCGCAGCGCGGCACTCGGTGCCGCGCTGTGAGCTTGTATATCTGCAATTTTTCAATAGTTAAAGCATTCAATAATCCTAGGCCTAAATGGATTAAACCGTAAAAGTTGTGATTGAACTATTCCTGTATACTGTAGCAGTGGGGTGGGTGAAACAACGTTTTGTGTAAGAGCGAGTAGCAAGTCTGTTTCTTTAATGAACACTTTTAAATCTAGTGTCCCACTCGTGGTGAAATTAGGTCCCTTAAACACTTCCAGAAAGTTGATTCTTTCTGTGCTGGTGGTGTATTTGATCGTGATGGATCTGTGATGGGTGTTCAAGGTGTTTCCGTAAAGTCCGTAAATTAATCTTCACTGTGTTCCCAAATGCCAAAGATGTCATCCAGAAATCTAAGCTAATGAGCACTGACGCTCTTGACAGACCAGTCGCTAAATGACTAGACCGGGATTTCTCAACTACTTCACTACTCGCCAAACCAAAGGTAGTTTTGCGTTGTTGCAAGTCTATTCTCCGCGGTAGGAAGCCTCTCAGCACCCCACCCACTCTGTAAAATACATTCATTTCGTCGTGAAATAAAACTCACCCACCTCGAGCCACCCAGCGGCCACCGCAGACACAACGGTTCACAACCCGGAAATAAGCGGTGGTCGAGTTGGATGCGTTCTATTTCATGACAAAAATAATGTATTTTACAGAGTGGGTGGGGTGCTGAGAGGTTTCCCACCGCGGAGAATAGACTTTCAACAACGCAAAACTACCTTTGGTTTGGTGAGTAGTGAAGTAGTTTAGTTCATTTTGACTCAAGTTGAGCGACGGGTCTGTCAGAGCGACAGTGCAGCTGACGCTCTGGACCAGAGCTAGGGTTGGGTACCATCGGACTAATGACACGTCGGAATACCACTGTTACAGACCACAGACTAGTCGAAGACACTGTTAGTCGACTAGTCGATTAGTCGTTAACATATTATGTCATAATAAAGAGCGCTGTGGCATGGCTTTCCACAGCAGCCAAGTTACCATGACAACATATACCCACACAAACCCACGTGCGCCTCGTTTACGTGTGCAACATATGTGTGCAACATAACAAAACCAGCATAGCTGCTACAGTAATAAGGCATGGAAACCCATGTACTCACCAAAATCTGCCGTGTCTCTCGTTAAACAAAGTCCACAATAATCCATCTGCCCGTCCGCGAGGCTAGGCTTTAGGCTAGCTCGCTAGTCACTACACAAACAAACCACCGTCTTTTAATTACTTCTAATCAAACGAACGTCGGGCAGTCTGTTGTGAACTAAGGCTATGTCTTCATTCTTCACTTGCTGCTTTATTCACGCTACCATTTTAAACTGACAACTATTCTGTACTGTAGTGTAGTCCCCGTAGTGGACAAGCTGCGGTGTGCAGCAATGACACTGGATGAACTTTGGGTGAACTCTGAGATTAACCCCCGCCGGTGAGGGAGATGCTGCTGGATGCACTGTGGGTGACTGGATAATTATATTCCGTTTATAATGGTTGTTAAAAAATAAAACTATAACTAAATCGAATTGAAATTAGCTTGCTAGGCCTACATAATGTAAAATTATTAAACGACTAGTCGACCAGTACCTACAAGATCGACTAGTGGTTTTACTAGTCGACTAGTCGAATAGTCGACTAGTCGGTGAAAGCCCTACTACGCACCTGCATGGTTTGCTCCACCGTCTCTGTATGAATGTGTGAATGTAATGCACTGTCTATGTAAAGCGCTTTGGATAAAAAGCGCTATATACTATACTATATATAAATGCACCATTTACCATTTATGTGACGGCCTTGGCTGTGGCTGGGATGTGGGGTGTGGGGTGTGCCTGGTGAGGCTGCGGCGCGCTGCGGCGCGCTGCGACGACGCGCTGCGCCGCGTTGTGACGCGCTGCGCCGCGTTGTGACGCGCTGCGCCGCGTTGTGACGCGCTGCGATGCGTTGTGACGCGTTGTGACGCGTTGTGACGCGCTGCGACGCGCTGCGACGCGCTGCGACGCGTTGTGACGCTTGGAGGTTGGCTATTTTCACTGCTTGCTACCACACTGAACTAAGTAAGCATAATCAAGTGAATTCTGGAGATGTGGCATGGATTTCTACACAGAGAGGGCAATTCTTTCAACATAAGATGATGCATTCAAGTTCAGGAGAGTTTGGACAAGGCAATTCTCTTGAATGCTGCCTTCAGGTATGGCATGGAAAGAGGGGCATTTGCATTTCTTTCACCATAGTGAAAACTGCATTCATGGTCTGGAGAGAGGGCACTTTTTACAGACGGATAAAAGGGCAGGGGCTCAAGCCCCCCTTGATGTCTATGTGTGCACGTGCCCGGTTAGGCCTGCAGAGTTGGAGCACGAGATGCTCTGGATCCACAAGTCGTGATGCGAGGATGCTGAAAATACACACCAGCCACGTAACCGTAGTCTCCCTGTAGGTCCAACTCTCCATCCTCGGCTTGTCGTCTCCCCTTAACTAATTCTATAACCTCCCTCCGCTCTTTCTCTCTCCATTCCCAGCTTTTCACTCTCCTTTATCTCCTCCCGCCCTCTCTCCCTCTCCCCGCTGCGCCTGTGGGTGCTGCCCACCCATCCATCCAGCCCTGACAGGGTAATGTATGACTGGCTTTGCCTTTGACGTCATTACAGGCCCAACGTCATAGCAACTCAACGCTCACAGGCTTGCTCCTTTTCTGCTTTTCTCTCTCTCTCTCTCTCTCTCTCTCTCACTCTCTCTCTCTCTCTCTCTCTCTCTCTCTCTCTCCCTCCCTCTCTCTCTCTCCCTCTCTCTCTCTCTCTCCCTCTCTCTTGTTTTTCTCCCTGTTTGTATTTTTAGATTTTTCGCTGTATGTTCTAGTCTATACATCATTTTGGCCTTTTCTCCATTTTCCTCACACCGATCCCCCTGGCTCCAACTTAAAGCGATAGTTCACCAAAAAGAAAAGTATTTTTTTCCCTGGATATATAACATTTTATGTTTTGGTTGCTCTCAGATGTTTTCAGCAACGCAGCCAAGTGTAAAATCAGCCATTACAAAGTCATCAAGGCCTGCCAAAATACATTTTAGTAAAAAAAAGATTTTTGACTAAAACTAAAACTTTTCAGGTGTCTAAATTATGACTAAAACTAAATTACATTTTATTCCAAAGACTATAGTGGCGTTTCCATAAAGCCACTTAATGCGCATTAACGGCTTATTCGCAAAATCTTTTTATGGAAACACTTAAAAATGCGAATAAACTTTCATTATCCGCAAAAGAAATTATCCGCTTGGAGGAGGTGGATTTTGAGGCTTTTTCAAATAAACTAAATGCGCATTTGTGAATGGAAATGGGTCAGACAATAAATGCGTATAGATTATGACGTTCTGGGTCCATATCGTCCTCCAATTTAACACTTTCCTCTGCCGCTTAACGTCCGTTAGCCCACAAAACAAACCGGTGTTTGTTACACACGGAGTAGCCTCGGAAACCCAGACTTTTATTTTGGCGATAGGAAGAAAAAATAAAAGCCTGGGAAAGCACAACGCATATGCTGGCATAAGGGGGCGTCTCTCCAAATGCTGTGACGTCAGGGCCAGTCTGCTCTGGTCCTACCCTGAAAATAGTTCCGTAGGTAAACCAAACCAAACCAGCGCAGCAGTCCCTCTCCCTGCACGGCTGCGCTCGCATACACATTACACCAGACTCAGTGGATGGGAAATTTACATTTAAAAGGCAATCGGATGGAAGTGTGGACAAACGCACGCCAGCACGGTGTATGCAATGAAGTAGTCGCATATTCACCGCAGCAGGTCAAGCCTCAGGGTTTACCATAGTTCGAATTATGTTGCTGCTAGCTTAGAGGCTAACTTGAAGCTAACTAGCTAAGCAGCTAACGTTTACTTTCTCCTGCAAGGCAGGCGACCGGGTATTTCCCAGTGAATCTGTGCGCAACGGTGGGGGCTTGGGAGTGGGGAACACGCACCACTGACTGCTGATGGAGAAGTTATATAGCTTAGCCTTTATGTATTGAGGACGAGAGGCACTCTTGCCGATTTAGTAAGAGACTCGTCGCCAATTGCAAGATATTTAAAAGTTATTTGGGGCCATGATGATAACCTTTTCTTCCCACAACTAGACTAAGGATTTACATTGTCTGTGTTATTGTTTACAACCAACTATTCACGTGTGGCAAGATCGCGGTTCCACTAGTTTTTAGTAGGCTATAGTGTAGGCTTAGAAGCCTTTTCATAAGTTAATTTAATGTTCTCCATTTAATGATTTCCTTTATCCCCAGTCTTTACTCTTTTATTACCTTTGCTATGGTACTGATGAGGCTGCGCAGCATCTCGTCCGTTGATGTCACATAAATAAATAAATAAATACACATTCACCAGTAACACAATCAAAGACTGTTTTAAGATGTTGAAAGGCTACCTTGGTGGGAACATGTATACAATACACTATTTGACCAACCTACAGACTATTAAATGGCTACAACGTTTCAATGCATTCACCCTGTTATTCTCAATAGTAGTTTAGAATGTATAGCCTACGCCTTTTAATCATAGAACTATCCTTTTACTCTTGCTGTTTTGCATTCATGTCTAATCAATTATTCAATTAATTCACAATGCTAAATCCTCCTTTCACCCAAACCTGTGAGCAACATGAGACACATTGTTTAAATAATTCATTGTGTACATAGTCTGTATAGCCTACAGTATGACAATAGGCTATATGGGCCAATCAAGCCTGCTAGCACCTTGATTTTCATGCAAATACACCAATACCATGGATTATAAAGAGTGTCATGTCATCACCAGATGAGTCAAAAGAAGTAGCCAACCGATTTTACAGATCCAAGTACAGTTCCAATGTCAAAACAATATAATTATATTGAAATGATTAAATGTCTTCTTAAACTGGTACCCTCAATTTAATAAAGACATATTAGGATTCCCATTTCCATATTATTTAAACGTTTATTTGGCTCAATAGTAAAATGTAAAGAAGACTGTAGAATGTAATACAATATTCAATCAGTTCAATGTATACATCCTTTGTAGTTTTATTTTAGCAGCTTGTCGGATGTTTAATTGAACCATATTTCAATATGTGTAGTTGTTACAGTGACAAGTTGAAGGCATATTTTATTATTATTTTGATTGAGAAGATGTGTGTTTGGCGTTCCAGCTGTGACTCTCCACTCCCATTGTTGAAGGTCTGGACTGGGTTTGCAGCAGAGCTGAGTAGGGACTCCTCCAATGTGTTGTCTCCTTGAGAAGAAAATGAAAAATAATGTTCAAATGAATACATTGATGAACACATGATAGAAAAAACATGATAACATTGGGATTACCATATTTGTAAGTTGTAGTGGGGGTTGGAGTGGGAGTGGGGGTTGACACACAGATAAAGACCATAGTTAGAGACAAAAGGAAGGAATGTAAGGGTAAGCATGTTACGTGGGGGAAGGGGGATATATTCAGAGGTGTAAAGCCAAGCAAGTACTGTACTTTACTTGAGCAACGTATAGTGAGCTTGTAATCTGCTATTTTCAAATATTGTATACATTTGAAAACTTGTGAAATGGTTAGTCTACTTAGTCTACTTTTCCACCAGTGGAAATACTATACGAGACATGATACAGCAAAGACTGACAAAGTAAAGACTGATACAGAGCTCTGTAGCTAATTCAAAAGAACAAAAGATACATTTATATTTTACCGTTGCCGTTCCCAGATTAAACTCTGCGTGTGTAAACACAACAGTAGCTCGTTTGATACCCCCTCGCTCGCCCATTATTACTGGATCGCGTTTTACTTTTAGCTTAAGTTTACAGCATTGTATTTATAACGGTAGTTACGCTATTGTCCCAGTTTGAGCAGCGAGATGTTTAACTGCACTAAAATACAAAATGTTGTGCAGCAATACCGTACACAGCTGTAGTGTATGTACTGTACTGCAGGCTGCAGCATTGTTGAGCCAAAGTTATGTAACGTGTTGTTTATAATCTCTAGTTGAAATATCGTCAGATTAATATTTGTAACTAGAGCACTACAGTGCTAACCTGGCATAGTCATACTAAATCACACACTGCAGTTAACTGCGTGAGTATATATTTCTGTCTTTTGTTAACATCATGGGTGGATAGTTTAGCTGTGCTAGGCTAACTTTATTCAACTGCAACACTAGTACTGTTATGCAATGTGCACACTAAACACAGAAAATAGCGAAATACTTACAGTTGAAAGACGCTGAGTTGGTAGTGATCCACTTGTGAGAAAGCGCTTTTTCAAACCCAGCTTTGTGGTTTGAACTAAACTAAGGTCCCAAGTTGTGTAAACATTAGAATGAGGAACTTGGTTCAATTGCTTCCCACCGGAGCCTAAACGCTGACGGAGTGCACTGGGGAGGAGGGGTGAGGCGGTGAGCGGAGGGGGGTGGGGGGGAGGGTGGGGATCGGTGAACCAATAGGATCTCGGCGCTGGATCCAGGCGGGAGGTTTGAATCCGCCCCCCAATGCCAAATCGTCCTCCTCTTTGAACAGGCTACACACGGAGTGACACGGACCGTGTGTAAATTCCTCCCGTTTTCACCTCCCGGAGTCAAGCCATCCGTGGCTAAACCTTCCTCATCACACGCCAAAAGTGGCCGATCTACAAGCTCACAGCAGCTCGCATCCGCGTCTCCGCGCCGTGGTGTGAGCTTGCAGTTCGGCCACCTTCCAGAGAACGCTGAAACTTGCAGGATGAGCACTGTGCAGCGTCGCAACCGCGGTTTTCCTGGTGAACCTGAGCTCAACGGTGGGGGCGCGAGAGTGTGGGGAACACACACCACTGACTTTTGCCGATGATGGAGAGGTTATATAGCTTTATGTTTTGAGAGGAACTCTTGCCAATTTAGTTAGAGACTCGTCGCCAATTGTAAGATATTTAAACGTTATTTGGGGCCATGATGATTGATAACCCCTTCTTCCCACTACTAGACAGCGACCGCCGACCGAGTCATAGCAGTCAGACGTGCAGTGCTCAGGTTCGGTCTGAAAAAATCAGCCCGATCAACTCATGCGACGTCGCTAATTCGAATGACACCCGCAAATGGAAACATGCTAAATTCGCTTTGTCTTTAGGCCAGTCAATCTAAGCTAAAAAAGGGCCTGACCCAAAAGAAATTGCAATAGTAATGGTTCAAGGTTTTTTATGATCCTTAGGGTCATCCAAATAACATATTAAAAGTTGTGAATTATATATTTAGTGGATCAAGGTGAATTCAGGGGGTTCAAGTTTAGGTCCATTCACTTACTATACAGGAAAAAAAGACCCACCAAAAGATCTTATTTAAGTAGCATGTGAGGGGTCTAACTAGGGGTTTTTCATGATTCTGAATCCATTGTAAGCATTTGTTTTGCACGAAAAACATTCCTTGGGCTAGAAACGGACACTACAAAACTATGGATTAGTGATGAGTCATCACTTTTCTGGGGCCAGCTCCGTTTTGTGGTGTCCGCTTTTAACCTGACGAATGTTTTTTGTGCAAAACAAATGCTTGCAATGGATTCAGGATCATGAAAACCCCCTAGTTTGACCCCTCACATGCTACTTAAAGAAGATTTTTTTGGGGGTCTTTTTTTTCCTGTATAGTAAGTGAATGGACTCAAACATGAACCCCCTGAATTTACCTTGATCCACTAAATATATAATTCACAATTTTTAATATCTCATTTGGATGACCCTAAGGATCATAAAAAACCTTGAACCATTACTATTGCAATTTCTTTTGGGTCAAACCTTAGATTGACTAGCCTATAATGCGTATTTCTGATCATTCGCTTCCCTAATTCGAATACGTTTATGGAAACATGGCTTATGACTAAAACTAAATCAAAATTTGCTGTCGAAAACAACACTGGTTTTGACCAGACACACAATGACTCCCTGATGAAGCCCCCAGACCAACCTCTGCAGCACTTTGCAGGGCTCACACCCTCTCAATCCTGCTGACAGCAGCCTGGGGTCACCTTGCTTCATTAAGCACTTGAACCCTAGCCTCCCTATTCTGGGAATCTCATAACAGGCCAAAGTACAGTGTGTGGCAAAAAAAAATTGCAGAACTACAAGGTTATATTCTGGGAAAAGTAATGATATTTATCTGGTCTCGATCGGACCCTCTCTGATTAATCCAGGACGTCCGTTTTCGTGGGCAGTTTTTATGTTGGTTGATATCAGGTGATATTCTAGGCCAATTGAGACGTCACTGATTGGTGCAGGTAGGTCCTGACTTGCCTTTGTACAAAATGTAATGCCTCAACTCTTAGTGCTCGTCAAGGTGGGGCAGGGTCCTCAATTAAGATATGATTATTTGGGGGGTTGCGGCCTGAAAAGGTTGGTCACCCGCTTCTTCTCTGCATTCATCCAGGAGTGTCTTCCATTTTGACAGTTGTCGGATGCACGTCCTCTGACTTTTGTCCTTTAATTGTCTTGAAAGTTACTTGCTAGCATAACGACGTTTGCTAGATGAGCCTACCTGAGCTGTGCACGGTCAGACGGACCATGAGAAGTGATGAAGAAAAAGCTCTCGTCCATCTCAGAGCTCCAAAATAGCTTGGGAAAGTTTCACTGGACGTGACAAGACACAAGAAGATGACCCACTTCTCTCTCCCTCTCTCTCTCTCTCTCTCTCTCTCTCTCTCTCAGCCACTCTTTCTGCATTCATTCATTATTCGTGTGGTTTCCCGAAAGGGCAACACAGTATAGTACTTGTGCGTAAGGCATTTTGATATTCCATACCGTTCAGTGTTAATTCTGTTGACTAAGACTAAGAATAAAAAAACATGATTATGACTGTGGTGCCAAGGTCTTCGAGGTGGCAACTGTTATGACGCATACAAACTTCAGTGTAGAGGTGTACTGTATTATGCTGTATGTTGTTTTAAGAATGACAAATAGCTGCAGATAACGTACACCAGTGTTTCTCAACCACTGTGCCTGGGGACCTTTGGTGTGCCCCTGAAGAAGGGTCAAGTGTGCCCCTTGAAATGGCTTGAAAGCCAGTATTGTAGTTATCATTTTAAAAATGATTTCAACTAATGAAAACGCCTCGCACCACGAGGCGTTGTGTGCTTGTAGATCGTCTGTTTTCTCTACTGTTGTGCGACAGCCTTGGATGATGAAGCAGGGCTTTACTTTGCGAAGAAACGTACAAATTTGAAACTCGGAGATACAAGGTTTCCTCCCGACAGTGACGATATTTACACCTCCGTATTATGTTGGTGTGCCCATGGATTCTTGGGACATGAAAAGTGTGCCCATGCAGATAAACGGTTGAGAAACACTGACTCGTACACCATATTTAAATCTCTGAAAAGTGAAGGTCTCCGGTATATTCTTGTTTTGAGTTAGAATGCCTGAGAAGAAGATGGCAATGTACAGGAGAGTTGAACCCAATTTATAGACAAACATCTGTTGGTCTTAAGACAAAGTATAACTTTTGTTAGAATTTGTTCCATTTACAGTAGATTTTACTTTAGTTTTTAGATTGTTTGCAGTGCTCATTAAGCTTCATCCTTTTGGGAACTTTTTTGGAAACCATTTTGTTTAGACATTCTTATGATAATTGTTCTGGCAAAAAGGAAAAAGAAGCCACTTAAAGGAAGCTTGCAATAGCCAGGAATTCACTCATAGGTGAGTTGAATTCACTTAACATGAACTATTTTGTAACAATGTAGCGTGTGTGTGCGCGTGTTTGCGTGCGTGCACGTGCCCTCATGTGTGTTCCTACTGATAACATGCATGGGGAATGACTGCCTCTTTAGAGGGCTAAAGAATCAGGCAGTTTTAAAAAGCGCAACCATAAATCGCTGGCTTTCCGTTTCTATCCCTCTCTCTGCAGACCCTGTAAGATTTGGTTGCCACGCAACCTTAAACATGGGTCTTTAATTAAGACCGCAAACCCAAACCATCCTGACAAACTCTCTGTCTCAGTCCTTCTCTCACGAGTTGTGTTTACACTAGTAAGACGCCTCAGGGCGACATTTCTTGGCCATCTGGCCAGTGTTGTATATCGGACCAGTTACCTCAGACCCCTGCATGATAGTCAACAATGTGATGTCAGAACATGCTCATATATGGGCATTACCAAAAATGGGCATTCCCAGATATGCGCTTAATATTGATGACATCTGTATTGATGGTGACTGTATTGTTCCCACCTGCAGTAACTCATTTGGACAGTCTGCCTTCTCAGTTAAGGGGGTAGACCTTTGGAACTCCTTGCCTACTGTTTTAAAACTAGAGATGGATGGTAATGTATTTTACAGAGGAAGTTATGGTTGAAATCAAATCAACTATGTTCACACAAATAGTTTCTGTTATCTACCTGCTGTGTGAATTGATTGATTATGGCTATTTATGATGTTGTATGTCCCACAAGCTGATGGGTCAGATTGTGGTTTGTTGTTGTTAGTTCTTATTAGTAAGCACATATAATTGTTTCTACCTGACTGGGTTTTAGATTAGTATTATTGTTTTTGTACTTGATTGGGTTTTGGAATAGTATTAATGTTTATTGTACTTGACTGGGTGTTAGATTAGATTTTTGTAAAATAGAAAAGCCTCCTGTGGACAGGTGATGAGAATTAGCATGTGTGCTATAATCACTTATATCAATGCATCTGGTTCGTCCAATGTAATTGTGATATGACAAATAAATTAATAAAAAAACATCGGGACAGGGATCTCCATATATGGGCATAAAACGGACAAGGACGAAATGAATTTGCAAGTGTGACTCGTGATGACATCAGTGATCTCCATATATGGGCATAAAACGGACATCAAGCCAGAGCGCGGGGTCACCACATATGCTACAAATGTCACTGTAGCCATAATGTGATTTGTTTCCACTAAATTAGGCACAAAATGGTCTTGTGAGTCATGTGACAATGACCTTCAAACCATTATTATATATTTTTTAATACCATTTGCCTGTTATTCAAATGCAAATCATACAGAAATTGGAATGGCATGTTGAGGGGCCACTATAATGCACACCTCCAAAACTGCTTCTACTTCTGCCCGTAGGGGGCGCCACAAACGTGAGCAGCTGCACCATCTGTTGTTCTAAGAAACTCTGTTCCCCCGCAGCTTCCTGGTGTCCTGATGGCTGCACCCAGGCAGACGGGGTCTGTTCCATCTCCTATGACATGGTTCCCCAATAGGCGGCCTGCGGGCCATTTGCGGCCCACGGTGGGCTACCGTCAGGCCCCCACCAACCACAGTAATAATGGTGGTATAAGAGCAGCAACAACACTAGTATATTATCGTCGTTGTCGGGTGGAAACCTCGTATCTCCAAATGTGTACGTTCTTTCGCAAAGCAAAGCCCTGCTTCATCATTCAAGGCCGTCTCACAAAAGTAGTGAAAACAGCAGATCTACAAGCACACAACTGTTTTCACTAGTTTAAATTTTTTTTTTTTTTTAAATGATAAATGCAAAACGAACAGTTTTGGACATACAAGGTTTTCACCCGACAACCACGATATCTGAACTGTCGCTGGAGTAGCGGGAACGCCACCGTCGCCCCTTGCAATGCTGTGGCCCTCGGCTTGGTACCCTAGACATGATTTGGCCCTTGGGGAAAACTAATTGGGGAACCTTGTCCTATGAAATGCATCAAAGTTGTTCAAATATTGTCCTCTCCATTTGGGCTACTTCAAATGTGCATAAAAACATGTTTACTCTGTCTCTCTTTCTATGTGTGTACACACACGCACGCATGCAAGCATGCACGCGTGTACAGTAGGTGTACATTAATCACTAGGGTAAAGCCATCCCCAGGTCATAGCTGTAACTCAACATGAGATTTAGCTGGCCAGCAGCTCTCCCTCTCTCTTTCGCACACTAACACACTCTTTCTCCCCATCACTGTGGTGGTGCCGAGTATTCATGGGTTGCTTTTGTAGTCCTACACCGGCCATTAGGGTTTAAGATTTTCCGGGAATTATCTCATTTTAATTCCCGGGAATTTTATGGCATTTTCCCGGGCTTCCCGGGAATTCCCATAAAAAAAAGAAGAAAAAAAAAGAAGAAAAAAGTGCCCACTGAAATGCATTTATATGTAGATACTTATTTTTTCAATAGAATTGATATTTAATTGTTTAAAACGTTTTATTTGAACGAAATATAAACATGTAAAATCAAACATTGAGGCCTATATAGGCCTACCATATTCAGAAAAAATATGACACATTTGTGAACATTGAATGAACTTTATTGAGCTTTTTTCTTGAACTGTTAATATCCTATGCATAGCACTGTCCATCTGTCTTTCAATGTTATATGAGATACACAAGTGGTTCCTGTGTAAATAAGCCAAAAAGCTTACTATAGGAAATCCTTTTAGTTGACCTTGTATCCGTGATTTGTACTGTTGCAAGTTGCAACAGTACAAATGGGTATTGTTCACCTCTGAATCGATACGATATACCTTTATCGATACCTGGGAATCGATACGATACCTTTTTCGATACCGTTTTCGATACTTTTTTATTCATTATTATTATTATTATTACCCTTATTATTATTATTATTAACTTTTTTTCTATAGGCTATTTTACACACCACAATAGGTTATTAAGGCCGTCTAAAGACAGTGGTTCAGCCATTGTCAAGTAGTGGGCTTACTGTAGTTGATGGAACTACTATTACTGTTACTATGGCTGCTATCTTATATACCTACAAGTGTTTGTCTGCAATAGAACACATTCTTTATACAGCTATTCTATGGCTATACTGTTGACGTTTTTTTATTTTATTTTTTATTATTGTTACTATTATCATCATCATCATCATCTTACCTTATCTTAGTTTTTCTTATTTTTATTATCACCTCAATCACAACATTGCATTTTGCTTCTTGTCCCTGTAGAGTAGTGACAATAAGACCTTGCTTCTCTTTATTCTTAAACCTCACATCAACAATTTGCGCTGTTGAATGCAACTACATTGAACGTGAATGCGCGTTCGCTTCTACTGCATACATGAACGCGCAGCATGGAGTTACAGACAGACACGGGGGCAGGGTGGCTGTGCTGGCGAAACAAACACAAACATGCTTAAAAAGTTTCTTTCAACCGATCAATTACCTTTTCTAGACGGTCGGAACTAAAGACACAGAAAAAGGCTTTCACGGAAAGGGTGACAGTAGCTGCCTGCAGACAGAGCAGCGAGCGGAGAGGGGGAGACGACGCTATGGGGAAGAGTAGCTCTGGTCCACCACAGCGTTAGCGTGGGGACTGGGGAGAGGATAGGTGACGACGATCGATGCTCACACAGTGTCACAACCGGAGATCATAGCCGTTGGATCATAATAATAAAGTCCTTCCACACAGGTGAAGGGGACGCCATGCTTGCACGGTTGGTGAAGATAATGTGGCAGCAGGCAGCCTAATTGTCAATTGCCTCCTCAGCTGTTACCAGGCGTTAGTAATTAGTAGTAATTTCTAACAAGAAAAAAAGAAATATATATATAACGGGATAACGGGAAACGGCTCATTTCCCGCGATGGAAAATACCTCCACTTTTCCCGGGAATCCCGGCATTAAACACTACCGGCCATGTTGAGGACCAACACAGGTGTTCTGATTGGTTAGTTCTAGGCCAATCAGACACATTGAAACACCTGTGTTGGTCCTCAACATGGCCACTGTACCGTTGTTTTGGGTTGAGATTGGCACATTTCCTGGGGCAATCTGCCCAGATCATGCACGTGTTTCTGAATTCTGAATCAATTTTTTTTGCACAAAAAACTTTCCTTGGGCTAGAAATAACCCCCAAAAAACTGTGAAAAATGACTCATCACTAAACCATCGTTGTGTGGGGCCATTTCTAGCCCAATGAAAGTTTTTTGTGCAAAACAAATGCTCAGAATCATGACAAACCCCTAGTTAGACCCCTCACATCCTACTTAAAGCATATTTGTTTTCTGGGTATTTTCCTCCTGTATAGAAAGTCGAAGGGAGCCCAACTTGATATGGATAATTCTATGGGTAAACTTCAAAATAAAGTTTGGTACCCGAGGCTAAAATCCATCGTTAGGTCCTAAAGAAGCCTCAAAAAAAGTTTGGCGCTTTTATCCGCTTTGTTTCGATAATTTTGTTAAGCCAACCCACTATTCAGCCTCCATGGGCCTCCCTCTCCGTTCTCCCTGCACCTTTTCTTTTAATCAGAAACATTTATCTCTACCTAACTGCATCCTCTCTCTCTCTCTGTCTCTGTCTTCCTCTCTACTGTTGGTTTTACTCATCCGCTCTCATAAGATCAGGGTTCCCACGGTCATGAAATATTATTGAAATTAGAAAAATATTTTTCCACTACTGGAAAAGTTTTGGAATTGATCAAGGGTCCTGGAAGGTCCTGGAAAAAATAGCTATGCATTGTCTTTGGTTATTGATTTTGTTAATACCTCTGAAATGACAAATTAAACATTGGACAAATTGTCAAATATTAGAGGCAGAAATTGTGAAGTTGCGAGGCGTTGTGAGCATGTAGATCGGCTATTTTCACAATAAAACCGTGTTATAAAAAATTCCTCAACTCTTAGTGCTCGTCAGGGTGGGGGGTCCCCAGTTCAAATATGATTATTTCGAGGGTCACGGCCTGAAAAGGTTGAGAACCACTGGCATACACTACCTGTCTTTGGGCATTGCACATAGGAGTAAGTGACCTGTTATTGAGCTGAATTATTGTTATATAGTCCTGGAAATTGGGTTAAATATTCTGGAAAAGTTTTGGAAAGGTTTTGGAAATTAATTGGTAAAAATGTGTGGGTATCCTGTAAGATCCATCTCATCGCCGCGGTTGCCTTTTGAACCTCTTTTCAAATTCTCCCTCTCTCTCTTTCTCTCTCATTCCTTCTCCCCGTCTCCATCTTGTTTGCTTCCTATTTTGTGTAATCGTTTTATTTTGCCCGACGTCCTCTCGTCGTGTCGGCTGCTGCGGACGCGGCGTTGCTCCGGTGTTTCTGCTACAGCAGCACATGCTCCTCAAATTAATTTGCGCCGCGTTAATACGCTGCCAAAAAAACAGGAGCCATTATTTAAGCCATTTAGGCCTAGAATTATTGAATGCTTTAACTATTGAGAAAATAGCAGATATACAAGCTCGCAGCGCGGCAATGAGTGCCGTGCTGCGAGCTTGTAGTTCTGCTATTTTTGAAAAATCATGAAGATTTATGCAAATCTTTGAATGTATATATATTTTTAAAGCGAACATTTGTAACTAAAATATTTGCTACTGGGGGGTCCCTGGTACAATATTTTGAGATGGGGGTCTGTGGCCAAATAAATATAATTTTGGGGGTCCTTCACATGAAAAAGTTTGAGCACCACTGACATAGAAACACATCTTTTTCAAAAAACCTTAGAAGGATTCAGAAGACACTTATAGAATCGTGTCCGAATATTCAAATACTCTGCACACATTTTCACGATTTTTCAAAAATAGCAGATCTACAAGCTCGCAGCGCGGCACTCGGTGCCGCGCTGTGAGCTTGTAGGTCTGCTATTTTTCAATAGCTAAAGCATAAAATGATACCCGTTCTGACTGGATTAAACAGAGCGTGCTCCCAATTTTCTTTCCCTTGCCTCTCGCAGCACCCTTGGGAAAATGTCAGCGCAGCAGCTCCGGGCTGTATGAATGTATAAGCACTGGCAACCGTGTCATGAAGTGTTGCACATTTACATATGCTGGCTTATTCAGAATTTGACTGGGCGGTTGTTCGACACAGTGATGGTACAGTATGTGTTCTCTGGCCTGCGGGTACTTCGGACGACGGGTCATGCAGACCTTTCTCGTTTGTAGGTGATTAACCTTTTAAGAACTGGAGCGCTATTATCTCTAGATTTTAACCACTTTAACCATTATTTTATGTAGGGATGCGGTATCGGTAATCGCAGTATCGGTACTCGCCCTGATACCAGCCTATTTTGCTGCACTCGTACTCGTCGATATTGCTCACGGCAGCGTCAGATATCATTCTGTTTTTTTTTTTTGTGTGTGTTAGTTCAACTAATGAACAGTGTTTTCACCTTCTCTCACTCTAGGCATGGCAACATAATTATTTGAAGCATTTTATTTTGGAGCCCCACACACTATTTAAGCACTTGTACAGAAACTTAACTTACAGTATCGGTATTCGGTATCGGCAAGTACTCAAATTAAGTACTCGTACTTGTGCTTGGTCAGCAAAAAAGTGGTATCGGGACATCCCTAATTTTATGCTTTAACTATAAAAGAAATAGCAGATATACAAGCTCACTATCTGCTATTTTTGAAAAATAGAAATTTGTGCAAGTCTTTGAATATTTTGACTTCTAAATCCTTCTAAGGTTTTTGAAAAACACAGGTTTCCACTCTATGTCAGTGGTGCTCAAAGTTTTTCATAAAATAAATGTGAAACATTGTTCCAGGGACCCCCCCCCCCCCCCCCTCCCCAGAAAAAAAATACTTTAAAAAATACATACAGTATATCGTCACTGTCGGGCAGAAACCTCGTATCTCCAAGTTTCAAATGTGTATGTTTTTTCATAAAGCAAAGCCCTGCTTCATCATACAAGACTGTCGCACAAGACTAGTGAAAACAGCCGATCTACAAGCACACACCGCCTCGCACCCGCGAGGCGTTGTGTGCTTGTAGATCGGCTGTTTTCACTAGTTTAAAATCGTTTTTAAAATGATAAATACAAAATGGTTTTGGAGATAGAAGGTTTCCACCCGACAACGACAATATATTCAAAGATTTGCACTTACAAGATTTATACATCTGCTATATGTTTAATAGATAAAGAATGGTTCAAGTAATAAGGCGTCTCCCGGTCTGAAAAGGTTAATACAGTCCATCCATGCTCATGTGGATGTGGAAAGGTCACGGTGGAGCGGTCCACGTGGCTGCCGCTGCCCTCCAGGGTAACTGGGTGTTGTGACCTTTGAGTCTACAGTACAGTAGGTACAGTAGGTACAGTATGCTGTGTGCTGCAAGGGACCTGCAAACCTCCAGGCTCCAACTAACACCTCGTGTAGGGATGCACATGAAAAACCCACTCACGCAAGCACGCACGCACGCACGCACGCACGCACGCACGCACGCACGCACGCACGCACGCACGCACGCACGCACGCACGCACACACACAGGGGCAGCAGTGGCCTAAAGGTTAGACGAGCGAGCAGTTTGTGTAAAGTAACTATACTGTAAGTACATGTACTAAAGCACTGCACTTAAGTACAGTTTTGAGGTATTTATACTTTACTGGAGTACTTCCAACTTTCAATACTTTCTTTTCTACTCCACTACATGTCAGAGGCAAATAGCCTACTATTGCGACCGAAGGTCTCGGTTAACTATGAAAACCGGCACATCAGTACGTCCGCGATTCTGTAACACCTCAATGTCTGTATGGAGGCTTACCTGTCCATATATATGGAGATCCCTGATATCATCCTGCCCATATATGGAGGCTGACCTGCCCTTACAGTATATGGAGTGCATTCGGGTCCCCATCCGGAATCATTGACCAATAGTGTCATCCAGGTCGTTCCCCTTATGAAAGCAGCAGACCACAACCGTCATGTGTTTCACAACATGAATGAGAGAGAATCTTTACTGTGTACACACCACACACAGACATGGCTGCATGATGTCCACCTCCAGGGCCAGGGGCGTAACTACCGCTGACGCAGCCGACGCATGCGCATTAGGGCCCATGACGTCCAGGGGCACACACAGGTCGGAGGAGAAAAAATAAATAAATCTAATAACAATGTATACAGACGGAGCCACTTCTGTCATGATCTGCTGCTTCTATTTCCTGTAGTAGGCTGCTACCATTTACAAATAAAACGTGTTGAATGATCACATTACAAATATCCAATACAATGACTCTTGTTTTGAAATGTCCACTGGTATGACAGGAAGCTATGACAGGGCCCCTTAGTGCTGCTGACGGAACACAGGCTGAAGAGACGTTCTGACTTCTTCTGAGTAAAAACAACACTCGGGCATTATGGAATATAACGTTTCAACACACGACTTTGGGGCAACAGTTAATATTTGCCATGCTCTCTAAAACCAAGACAATGTGGAATATGGAACAAAGCGTGCCGAACTGCTCTTGTTGTTGTCATCCTCCTTACTTTAGCAGGTGAGTTAAGTAATTAATATAAACTAGAAGCTGGGCCGCCCTTCGGGCGGCCCAGCGTCTAGTCGGCGACCTGGCCAACTCGGGAACGATGTAAATAGAGAATGAATGCCCCGCCCTTTAATGCAAACCCCATTATACCTGTTGTCATAGGACCCGTTTTGACCATCTGTTTGCCTGTGTCCATTTATGCCCATATATGGAGATATCTGTATCTGTCTGTCTGTCGGCGTCCATTTTATGTCCATATATGGAGATCACTGCAGATATAGTTCTGGGTCCATTTTATGCCCATATGCCCATATATGGAGATATCTGTCTATTTGCGTCCATTTTATGCCTGCCCCACCCTTTAATGCAAACCCCAATATACCTGTTGTCATAGGACCCGTTTTGACCATCTGTTAGCCTTTGTCCCCACCCTTTAATGCAAACCCCATTATACCTGTTGTCATAGGACCCGTTTTGACCATCTGTTTGCCTGTGTCCATTTATGCCCATATATGGAGATATCTGTATCTGTCTGTCTGTCGGCGTCCATTTTATGTCCATATATGGAGATCACTGCAGATATAGTTCTGGGTCCATTTTATGCCCATATGCCCATATATGGAGATATCTGTCTATTTGCGTCCATTTTATGCCTGCCCCACCCTTTAATGCAAACCCCAATATACCTGTTGTCATAGGACCCGTTTTGACCATCTGTTAGCCTTTGTCCCCACCCTTTAATGCAAACCCCAATATACCTGTTGTCATGTTGTCATAGGACCCGTTTTGACCATCTGTTTGCCTTCTGTTAGCCTTTGTCCCCACCCTTTAATGCAAACCCCAATATATGGAGATCTCTGCACACACAGTACCGGTTGCGGAAAACTCTGATGTCAGACATCAGCTCCGCATTCGGGCATTCATTTTATGCCCATATCTGGAGAACGCGCGTGCCGGTGGGAAGAACGGTTCTCGAGATTCACATACATACATACACATTCACAGAGATTTTTTGTTGACTCCTGGCGTACGTGATGTCAGAGCGGGGATTCATTTTATGCCCATATCTGGAGAACGCGCGTGCCGGTGGGAAGAACGGTTCTCGAGATTCACATACATACATACACATTCACAGAGATTTTTTGTTGACTCCTGGCGTACGTGATGTCAGAGCCTTTTATGAAGTGATGTCACAATGAGTCAGCGATTGTGCCGATTTCCTCAGGAACAGCCTGATAGATTCACATACATACATACACATTCACAGAGATTTTTTGTTGACTCCTGGCGTACGTGATGTCAGAGCCTTTTATGAAGTGATGTCACAATGAGTCAGCGATTGTGCCGATTTCCTCAGGAACAGCCTGATGTTAACAATCAGCTCCGCGTAAGGAGATTCCGAACGTTTCGCGCCGCTTCGGGAAAACCGCATGCCGAGTCAGGCCGAGGCCCGGCACTGCACTCCGCGCCGCAGCGGGGAACGCGCGTGCCGAATCTGAAGCCGGTGGGACGAACGGTTCTCGAGATACGCGGATTACAAACAAACAAACAGACAGAGATTTGTCGCATTTATAGATAGACTAGAAGCTGGGCGGCCCAGCGTCTAGTCGGCGACCTGGCCAACTCGGAACAACGTAAATAGGGAATGAATGCCCCGCCCTTTAATGCAAACCCCATTATACCTGTTGTCATAGGACCCGTTTTGACCATCTGTTTGCCTGTGTCCATTTATGCCCATATATGGAGATATCTGTTATCTGTCTGTCTGTCAGCGTCCATTTTATGTCCATATATGGAGATCACTGCAGATATAGTTCTGGGTCCATTTTATGCCCATATATGCCCATATATGGAGATATCTGTCTATTTGCGTCCATTTCACGCCCATATATGGAGATCTCTGAATCTGTCTGTCTGTGTCCCTTTATGCCCGTATATGGAGATCTTTGTGATTCTGCGTAAATTTTATGCCCATATATGCCATTTGCGTCCATTTTATGCCCATTTATGGAGATCTCTGTATCCGTCTGTCTGTGTGTCTGTCTGTGTCCCTTTATGCCGTATGAGATCTCTGAATCTGTCTGTCTGTGTCCCTTTATCCATTTTATGCCCATATATGGGGGCATTCATTTTATGCCCATATATGGAGAACGCGCGTGCCCGTGGGACGAACGGTTCTCATATGGGGGCATTCATTTTATGCCCATATATGGAGAACGCGCGTGCCCGTGGGACGAACGGTTCTCGAGATACGCGGATTACCTACATACATACACACTCACAGAGATTTTTTGTTGACTCATGTGGCGTACGTCTGCCCATATATGCCCATATATGGAGATATCTGTCTATTTGCGTCCATTTCACGCCCATATATGGAGATCTCTGAATCTGTCTGTCTGTGTCCCTTTATCCATTTTATGCCCATATATGGGGGCATTCATTTTATGCCCATATATGGAGAACGCGCGTGCCCGTGGGACGGAACGCGCGTGCCCGTGGGACGAACGGTTCTCGGAGATCTCTGAATCTGTCTGTCTGTGTCCCTTTATCCATTTTATGCCCATATATGGGGGCATTCATTTTATGCCCATATATGGAGAACGCGCGTGCCCGTGGGACGGAACGCGCGTGCCCGTGGGACGAACGGTTCTCATATGGGGGCATTCATTTTATGCCCATATGGAGAACGCGCGTGCCCGTGGGACGAACGGTTCTCGAGATACGTGGATTACCTACATACATACACACTCACAGAGATTTTTTGTTGACTCATGTGGCGTACGTGATGTCAGAGCCTTTTATGAAGTGATGTCACAATGAGTCAGAGCTTTCGCCGATTTCCTCAGAAACAGCCTGATGTCAACAATCAACCCGCATAAGGAGATTCCGAACGTTTCGCGCCGGTTTGGGAAAACCGCGCGTCGGGTCGGGTCGAGACCCGGCACTGCACTCCGTGCCGTGGCCATATATGGGGGCATTCATTTTATGCCCATATATGGAGAACGCGCGTGCACGTGGGACGGAACGCGCGTGCCCGTGGGACGAACGGTTCTCGGAGATCTCTGAATCTGTCTGTCTGTGTCCCTTTATCCATTTTATGCCCATATATGGGGGCATTCATTTTATGCCCATATATGGAGAACGCGCGTGCCCGTGGGACGGAACGTGCGTGCCCGTGGGACGAACGGTTCTCATATGGGGGCATTCATTTTATGCCCATATGGAGAACGCGCGTGCCCGTGGGACGAACGGTTCTCGAGATACGTGGATTACCTACATACATACACACTCACAGAGATTTTTTGTTGACTCATGTGGCGTACGTGATGTCAGAGCCTTTTATGAAGTGATGTCACAATGAGTCAGAGCTTTCGCCGATTTCCTCAGAAACAGCCTGATGTCAACAATCAACCCCGCATAAGGAGATTCCGAACGTTTCGCGCCGGTTTGGGAAAACCGCGCGTCGGGTCGGGTCGAGACCCGGCACTGCACTCCGTGCCGCGGCGGGGAACGCGCGTGCCGAATCTGAAGCCGGTGGGACGAACGGTTCTCGAGATACGCGGATTACAAACACACACACACACACGCAGAGACTTCTCGCATTTATAGATAGATAATACTGATTTGCAGTGATGCATCGCTGTCAATTAAGTAATTATTATTGTTGTTGTTGTTGTTGATGAGGGGCACTTGATGAAAATCTCACACTGGGGCACGCCGGGGGCTAGTTTCGCCACTGTCCAGGGCTATATGTTCCTTGACAGAACCAATCAGATTTGGCCGTCCAGGTGTGGAGTGTTACTGTCAGCATGACAGCGGAGCGGCCGTTATCCAACTGCAGTTTCTCATCAATGAGGTACGTATGGCACACACACACACACACACACACACACACACACACACACACACACACACACACACACACACACACACAGCTACAATTGTACAACTGAACTGACAAGAGAAAAGAGAAAGACTATAAATGTATGTGTGTGTGCATGCGCGCGCGTGCTTGCATGCATATGTTAATGTAGAGGTGGAAAATACTAAAGTAAAAGTACTCAAGTAATTACTCAAGACAAGAGTAGTTTTTAAATGCTCTACTTTAATTTAGAGTAATTAAATGGACAGTCAATGGACAATGAGTAAGAGTAATTTAAATTCAGTAAATAAGTAAAGTAAATTCAGGTTTTTGACTGGCTATGAAAGCAATATGGGACTGCTGGTTTCCAGCAGGTGGCAGTAGTGCAGGATTATGGTTGCAAGCTGCCCTTAAAACCAAGGGAGGGCAAGAAGAAGAAGCTCCAGCTGAAACAAAACAAGGAAAGGCTAATGTGAGAAGTGACTGGGAGAACATGAATGAGTCTGAATCTGACAATGATTCTCCTGATATTGTTGAACTTCCATCTGACAAAGAAGAAGGACAAAGACAAACACATGAAAGTGAACAATGTGCCATTGGCGTCAGTTCAGAAAAAGCTAAGGTATGGCAACATGACTGGCGCGAAGGTGTGCATGCAAGACACCAGTCATGTTGCCATACCTTAGCAACAGGCATGATACATTTATTTTAAGTACATTTTATTTGTTTCCCCTCGTTTCTACAGTTTCTTGGGCTGGATATGGCAGCCTGGAACGGTTGTTCAAGTGCAGATAAGCTTGGCATGTTAGTAAACGTGGCACCTATGCAGCTGACCTGCGGAACCTGGGAATAAAAGTGTGGAGAATATAATTATATTATATAATATAAGTGTGGAGAATATAATTATAATACCTGTTGACGACGCTCACCGTCAATCTTACTCTAAATAGAGTAAATATATTATGACTTACTATACGGCTCCGTGGTCCACTGTACATCGGTAAATCCCGCGACTTGTTTACAACGCACGTTGGACGTGCACGTGAAGTGAACCTCCTCCATAGTAAATCCATTGAGAGGTCCATAAAGAGACTTCATTTACTCAAAAAGAGACATTTTGATCCAAAGGGTGGCCTGTTTACAGTACAAACTGCACTCGCCGTGGCCTACGGAGGAAACGACACGGCACCAAGGCACCAAGCATCCCTTCAAAGTAAGAGGCAGTAGAAGTGTTAACAACATAATAACCAGCACAGATAGACAAAGAGACATTCATGGATTTATATTTAAAAGTAACTTTTATTTTCCCCCCTGGACACAGGGTATGGCAGCTGCATACCCCTGCCATACCCAATTGACGCTCCTGCAATGTGCATCCATGGCCACACCTGAACAAGTTGTTCAGTATGAAACCAGTTAACAAGAAAAATGCTAAATATATAATGCAGTGTATGATGAGCCTTCCCCGGATGGTAAAGATATCTGCTTACAGGTTCTCATTATGTAAGTAGTTTTTAACCCATTCAGAATGGGTACACATTATTGTGTATCATTATTTTATGCTTTAACTATTGAAAAATAGCAGATACACAAGCTCAGCGCAGCACTGAGTGCCGCGCTGCGAGCTTGTAGATCTGCTATTTTAGAAAAATCGTGAAAATTAGAATTTTGACCCGATTCTATTAGTGTCTTTTGAATCCTTCTAAGGTTTTTTGAAAAACCCTATGTTTCTATGTCAGCAATCTGGCCAGCCATCGTCAAAGAAAAGGTCCTTTTCTCTAAACTGGAGCTCAGTTAGTCTGTTCTTGGGAGACTACTATGTCAGTGGTTCTCAAACTTTTTCATGTGAAGGACCCCCAAAATGATATGTATTTGGCCACGGACCCCCATCTCAAAATATCTAGTTCCAGGGACCACCCAGAAGCAACATGTGAGTTACAAACGTTCGCTTTGAAAATACATATATTCAAAGATTTGCACACATTTTCACAACTTTTTCAAAAATAGCAGATCTACAAGCTCGCAAGCTGCGAGCTTGTATATCTGCTATTTTTCACTGGTTAAAGTATTCAATAAGTCTAGGCCTAAATGGGTTGAATAGGCTACTTTTTACTCTTACCTTTGAGTAATTTCCTGGACTAGTACTTTTACTCCTACTTTGTGTATTTCCCAAAAGTAACAATACTCTTACTTTGAGTAGGATTGTTCAGTACTCTTTCCACCTCTATGTGAATGTGACTGTGACTCAGCAGCCACAATAAACCTTTCGGACGGATGGGAGATTTTCAGCACCCCCTCCCTACACACACACACACACACACACACACACACACACACACACACACACACACACACACACACACACACACACACACACACACACACACACACACACACACCAAAATATATACAGCCTGTGAATCATTATTTCTACCTGGCAGCAAGCTGTCTACTCTTTAGATCAGACTCTGTTTTAGCGTTCATGAGACTGCTGCATGCAGCTCTTTTACATTCTGGTCATTTGCTGTACAGAGGTCTCACATTTCAATATCCACAAGTTTCCCAACAAGCTTACTTACTGTTGCTTTTCGATGTGCACAGTATATAATTGTGGGGTGGCATAGCTCAGGGGTAGAGAAACTGGTATTAGAGCACGAAGGGTATAAATCCCAAAGGGTTCCCAGTTCGAATCCGGCTCCCCCTGAGTTAATGTCGAAGGGTCCTTGGGCAAGACTCTGAACCCCTAATTGCCTCCGGTGAGTAGGTTGGTGCCTTGCATGGCTTCCTCCGCCACCGGTGTATGAATGTGTGTGTGAATGGGTGAATGTAATGCACAATCTATGTAAAGCGCTTTGGATTAAAAGCGCTATATAAATGCACCATTTACCATTTTATAATGAAATAATAATAATAACAGTAAATAATCATCGTTTCTGTCTAATCGCGAGATTTGGTTCCCAGACAGGAAACGGTGGATAGTCTCGCGATACTTGGCACGTTTAGAAATCAACACAGCAGAAAAAAATGTGTGACATGCCTTGTTTTATTTTCCAGAGCTGAGTATGTTATAAAGGTCTCAATTGTTCAGACATAGTGTTTATTTGTGAGCTGCTCCCAGGCTGCTCCACAGTCTTCCACTGACTCCAGTGCATTCTAACGAACTTCCGGCTGCAATTTGGCACCCATGGTGCGACGAATCTGCTGGTTGGAATTGAGATAGCGAAAATTACGTTGGTGTCTTTACCTCCTATTTATCTTGGTTAAGAACAGGAAGTGATGCCCACCTTTCATGCTAGGAACAAGAGATAAGGAAAAGACGCTCATTGACCACGGCTATGCACTTTCAGTGGCAAAACTCGCACCGGAAGTTCGATGATTACGTGGCAGTGAATGGAAGCCCACTGGACAGCTTGTAAACAAACATTATTTCTGAACGATTGCGACCTTTGTTATATAATCGCTCCAGGAATATGAAAGAAGACATATCACAGGTATTTTTACAATCACATGCTTTTCGACGTGCACAGTACATAATGTTATTGAGGCAGCTAAACAGCGGCAGTTTCTGTGTCGGAGATATCGCGAGATTTGGATTCCAGACAGGGAATGGTGGAGAGTCCCGCGATACTAGCTAGTTCAGAAACGTACTTTGTGCTCTTTAGATGCCTCTATAATGTTATACGGCCTACACACTGAAAAGCAACACAGCAGAAAACAATGTGTGACATGTATCTTTTATATTCCTGAGCCGAGTATTTTATAAAGGTCCATATCGTTCAGAATTATGTTTTTGTTCATGAGCTGTCCAGCCGGCTCTCATAGACTCTAATGTTATTCACCGAACTTCTGGAGGCTGGAGCGAGTCACAATAACGCATCAGCGTCTTAACCTTATCTCTTTGTTCCTAGATGTTAGTCCCTCCCATTGAGGAAATAGAGAAGAGGAGACATCCCATTTCTGATGACAACATCACAGGTGATAGGCCAACTCCCTCAGAAATGGGACGTCTCCTCTTCTCTATTTCCTCAGTGGGAGGGACTAACATACAAGCTAGGAAATAGGAAATAGGATTTGATTTAAGGACTTGAGACACAGCTTGGAAACTTGTGGATACATATATATTTTTTTAAATCTCTACCATAAACTTTAAATGTGAAGTATGACGTGACCTCCTGTGTGGTAGGGGGCGCTGGTGAGTGCTCTGGCCGACGACAGTGTTCACCTGTGGAACCTGCGGCAGAAGAGACCGGCCATCCTCCACTCTCTCAAGTTCAACAAAGAGAGGTGAGTTCTCCCTGACTGTCCTCTACAGGGTGCATGTATATGCTTTATATGAACGACCTGTAGTGTGTGTATTGTTCTACTGATGGATATTTACGCAATGTTATGAACCTAGGGTCCTGTTATGTCATTTACTTTCCTGTGTGGTGTTGCCCTGTGTATGTTTTCCACCTCATTGGGGTGTGTGTGTGTGTGTGTGTGTGTGTGTGTGTGTGTGTGTGTGTGTGTGTGTGTGTTTGTGTGTGTGTGTGTGTGTGTGTGTGTGTGTGTGTGTGTGTGTGTGTGTGTGTGTGTGTGTGTGTGTGTGCGTGTGCGTGTGTGTGTGTGTGTGGAGCACTGGTGTGCCATGTTGTCGTTCGTTTATTCGGTGCACTTGGTTCGTTGTCGTTTGGAAATCCAGTGTGCGGCGCACCGGTGTGCTGACCGATCCCACTCAGAAGATGGGGTTTAGATAGATAGATAGATAGATACCTTTATTATCCCAAGGGGGAAATTCAGTTACCCAGAAGGTACAGCAGTTAAAGGTTACAGGACAGTTAGAAAAAAAGAAAAAAAGAAAAGGACTGTTGTGTACAGCCGAGTGACAAAAACAAACAAGAAAGAAGAATCAACAATACAGGAGAATCAGCCATACATTGCAATTAGGTTAAAATATATATATATATATACATAAAGTGTCGAGACAGAACACAACAACAAAAAAGTAGTACTAACGTTTCAAGTAAAGGATTGCAATTTTAAGGGACTTTTCTAAGCATATTGCAAACTCAAAGAACTTACAATGGTCCAGTCATTCAAACATTAGAAACTACTTCTCAACGTAGTGCCAAAAAATATATAGCCTACACATATATACAGTATGCAAAAGTGTTTGCACCAAGACAATAATAATAATGCTTAGCCTAAATAAAAGAAAAAGTGCAGAGCCAAAAAAGTGTCCAAAAGTCTGTGCAAACAAAAGAAGTGACCAATGTCAAGTCACAACAAAGAAAAAGGGAAAAAAAAAACGCAGATAGATGGCGATGCTCCTCTCCGCAATACAGGAGGGAGGGCGGGGGGGGAGTCATTTGGATGGCCCGGGATGGAAGATTGGAACAATATCGTGGAGTTGTGTGCGCGTTGCAATCGTCCTTCCGAGCCTCGGTAGTACAGCGTCTCCTCCGCCGTCTTGGCCCACGTATGTTACGGACCTCCACAGCGACACATCCTCCGGTCCACGCCACGAGCCTCCGCGGCGAGGGCTCCGCTCCTCCGGTGCGCAGCGTGCGCCTCTGGCCAGAGTTACGGGCTTTCACGACGACAGCGTGTAGGCCTCCTCTTCTGCGCGAACATCGCGCGTATGCAGTTTACTCCGGATCTGACTCCCGCCGCCATGCTCGCCTGCATCCAGAACAAGGTCCACGTACACCTCCATGCCTACGGCACCAACAGACTGGTGTCTCCATAAAAAAAACACCAAAGCAACGAGCCAGTCCCGTTGCCCCAGGGCCACACGCTTAAGACAGGCTAAACTGATAGAGGTAGGCCACTGTTTCCTCTGCTTTGTTCCTCGCAGGGCACAGAAGGCCCTTCCCCCACTTTTTCAGAAAAAACACGAAAAAAAGACTAAACTACTATATACACGAATAAAACAAAGTTCCTCAGAACATGCCCAGCTTGGCCAATGTAATGAGTCACCACAAGAAAAAAAGAAGACAGGAAAAAAAGCAAGAAAAAGAGAAAGTAGGAAATTAACTGCAGAGCTGTTCTGAGTTGCGACCTGCAGCCCTCAAGGAGCGCGTCGCAGGGTGACGCGTGTTGACGGTGTGGTGCGTCTGTGCGGTGTTCTGATTGGTTGGTTTTCATGGCGGTGTGCCGTCGCACTTCTCAGAAATGGCGTAGGAAATGATAACAAAATGCACTATTTGCTGCTTTATTGGTCCTTTGGGCTTTATTGTTACACACGCATCAACGTGTAAACTAACAGCAGGTAGGCCAATGTTATGAATTAAATGACCTATCAATAGCAACGTTACGTTACGTTAGCAACTGCTGCTTTTAAGAATGTTTTCCGACTGAAAAAGCACACATGTTGCCTCTTATCTGGTCGTTCGTGAATAAGCCACACTGAATGCACTCTCAACGTCACCGCGCCACTGCACTCACTACACTGAGCACACACCCAGTGCGCATTTCCGAACGCACCCTATAATCCACACCTTGAATCAGTTTATATCAAAGTTTATATCAAACCCAAGTGCGTTATTTCTTTCTACAGTGTTCCACAGTGCACCAATTATCCGCACCTGTGTTGTTGGCAAAAAAAAAGTGAAACAGAACAGTTTTAATTGGTACATGTCCAGTGATGAAGTCGCCCAGGGACTCATTCATGTCATGGTCCTGGGGTCCCGGGGATGCGCCTCCATTGGAGTCCATGTTAAAATAATTTACTGGGTCGCGGTAAAAGAAAAACATTTTAAAATTCCACAGACACCACCATTGTTCATGGGTGAAAGCATCCTACTTTACCCTACGTTAACACAAATGTAATCTACGTAGAAAGTCTTAAACAGGCGATAGAAACGTCAATGTTTTGATTCCACCGACGTCCGACACCATTTTGCGCGCCCGAGAATTCATTAGGGGCACATGTTTTAGTAGTTTTAGTAGTTCTAAGCTCAAACATTAGCCAAATTGTAAAATAAATATAAGAAATAGGCAAACATTTTGAAAATAGCCGATCTACAAGCTCACAGCGCTCGAAAACATTGTATTGAGGACTCATAAACCTTTTCTGGGACCCATTTGAATGACCACCTGTGGGTCCCGGGACCCATTACATTGAAAACCTATTAACATCACTGCATGTCTATGATTTTTCATGTTGCCATATTGTAACCATTTTAGAAAAGCAATAAGCCACGCGAGGCTTGTGGTTACCTGTATTTTATAACGGCTGAGAGGGTTCATCACGCCTTCTTGTGGCTTCACTGCACTTTGGACTTTTAAACTGATGTAGCACGGTTGTGTTTTGGGACTGGGAAGGAGGGAGACAATGTAGGCCGGGCCGTCACACACACACACACACACACACACACACACACACACACACACACACACACACACACACACACACACACACACACACACACACACACACACACACACACACACACACACACACACACAATGACTGACATACAGTAGATTTATTTTTCTTGTACCTTATTAGATTCTATGATTCCATAATGACTGACACAAGGTTTAATGCCTTTGTACTTTGTGGAAGTCATCACTACTTTATAGTTTCACTAATGAACGGTAGTATGTTCCTTTTACCAGCTTGCAAAGCCGGTCTACAGATCGTCAGCCGATGACGTCGTCCAGTATGCCAAAATCTGTGTGATTTTGAATCAAGTGTGCATGTCCAATTTAGATATTATTATATCTTTCCATTTATATTATTATAATATTATAAAGACAGAATTCAGCTCCCAGTGGATTCCACAAGGCCAAACTGCTCCACAAGCTTATACATAGTCCGTTCACAGGGCGACAGCTGGTATAAAAGGCTGGTATAAATGTCTTGTATTCCTCTGAAATGACGCCCCTGGTCTTGGCCTTTGTCCTCTCTCTTCCTGTCTCTGTGTTTCTGTCACACATGTATCGGTTTCCAGTTCAACACAGCCTGTTCTTCCTAGAGCCCGCAGCAGTCTGCCAGCTGCATGAGCTGTCAGGAACTCGCCCTGACGGGCGGTTCTGTATGCAAGCAGAGCAGGGCATCATATGGCCAATGTGTACAAAATATTTGCGCATGCCAGCGAAAATGTGTACGGGGAAGAGGAGGTGACACCCCAGATGCTCTGTTATCCTCACTCCTTCACAGGCATGTGCACACATAGACATCAAAGGGGGCTTGAGCCCCTGCCCTTTTATCCGTCTGTAAAAAGTGCCCTCTCCAGACCATGAATGCAGTTTTTACTATGGTGAAAGAAATGCAAATGCCCCTCTTTCCATGCCATGCCTGAAGGCAGCATTCAAGAGAATTGCCTTGTCCAAACTCTGCTGAACTTGAATGCGGCATCTTATGTTGAAAGAATTGCCCTCTCTGTGTAGAAATCCATGCCGTAGGCCTACGCCATATTTCCAGTATTGATTTGATTTAGTTCAGTGTAAGCACCGAAAGAGCAGCGCGACACGTTGTGAGGTTGGAGGTCTGCTATTTTCGATATTTCCGCTAAAAGGCCCTTTTAGAAATTTCAGCCCCTGCCTCTAACATTCTCTGCACATCCCTGCTTCCTTCACTCTCTCTCTCTCTCTCTCTCTCTCTCTCTCTCTCTCTGCCTTCTTCCTTTCCTTCCTTCCTTCCTTCCTTCCTTCCTTCCTTCCTCCTTTGTTTACGCCGGCCAAAATCAGATAATTATTTGGGTCTCTTACACACTCTGATGTCTTGCCCTGATCGGGGGGGGGGGGGGGGGGGGGGCAGGTGTGAGTCTGCCTAAAATCATTGCTGTGTCACACGTCAGCAGCTTGTCACATATGGTAGACTAACACATGCGCACACGCACGCACAGTCGCACACACACGCACACAAGCAGGCAGAAGACAAGAAGCACACACCTTCTGATGGTGGATGGTGTGTGAAATTAAAACATATCGTCATTGTCGGGTGGAAACCTTCCAAACCGTTCCTTTTTTATTATTATTTTAAAAAAACTTGTGTGCTTGTAGAAAGAACATGCTACAGTATTTTGAAACTTGGAGATACAAGGTTATTTCTGCCCGACGGTGACAATTATGTTTACGCCGATTCCCTGGGTGAGTATTATCAAGGACGAAAATACAATTAAACCAAATTAGGTGTGCTGTTAACCTCGCGTCACCAGGCTTTCTCGGGGGAAAGCCTGCTATTTGTTTACTAAACAGGTCGTTTGATCAGGTCTAGACTGGATGGCATCCTAGACTGGATGGCAGAAGTGGCGTTGCTTTGTTTTGGTTCCCTGTTTGTTTCCCCAATCCCTATTTAAATGCTAGAGGAGTGTAGTCTTGACTGCGAGTTGGACTAAAAGATGATGGATATACCAAACACACTTTTCAAAAAAGAAGCAAAACTAAGCTGCATCAAGGGTTTTATTGGGTAGGTACTAAAAGTATGTCCTTGTGCGCAGGGAATTGTTTGGGGTTAAAACTGATTCCGGTTTGATGTTTCCTGCCGTTTTGACTACAAAATGACGTATGACGCCATCCGCTCCCGACTGGATAGCCACCTATGACAGGTCTGTGTGTGTGTGTGTGTGTGTGTGTGTGTGTGTGTGTGTGTGTGTGTGTGTGTGTGTGTGTGTGTGTGTGTGTGTCATACATTTTGGAGTCATACATCAGAGACATGGCCGCGTCTCAAGTCCTTAAATTATTCCTATTTCCTTCACTTGTTTCCTATTTCCTTGTATGTTAGTCCCGCCCACTGGTAGTTGGCCTATCACCTGTGATTAGGGATGCCCCGATCACGTTTTTTTTGCTCCCGATTCGATCCCGATCAAATATTATTGCTTCCGATTCGATCCCGATCTTTCCCGATCCGATCTTTTGGCAAGATCGGATTTCTTTTTCGATATTTTTTTCCCGATCTCCGATCTTATAAAAATGACCATATCGGCGGCCGATCCGATTACGTGATCGGGATCGGGCAACACTACCTGTGATGTCATCAGAAATGGCCAATGGGACGTTTCTCTATTTCCTTAATGGGAGGGGAGGGACTAACATACAAGCTAGGAAATAGGATTGATTTAAGGACTTGAGACGCAACATATGATGATGTCATAGTTGACTCACCCTGGCCACAATATGCGATGTGAATGGCATGAACCTGTAGACACCGGAAGTGGCGGAAGTGCTGCGGTTAACGGAAGTTACGTCATGCGTTGCAGTCCGTTTACATCTGCCAGCGAAACAAACCAAAATAGATTATAGCTCTTAACTTGCTCTTAATAGGTGTCATTTGTCAGAATCCATGTTTTTGTTTGGATATTGTTCATGACGAGCGTAACCGAAGCACCGTTCTATGCCGTATCAGCCTATGGCCGTAAGCAGGCTTTTCTCTTCGCAGATGAGTAAGCCTGGCTACGCGAGGCTATAGTTGACTGGCTGGTTCACAGGCTGGCCACACAAAGTCCGAGATCCACGTTTGAGGCCCAACGTTGCTACGTGATACCGATATCCACATGATTGGGTTTTCTAAACTCGGGGAAATCAAAGTGCATAGTAAACTCAGAGCAGTGTAAGCAGAGTGACGACACACTTTGAACTCGCCGCAGACCGGAAGTGGCTTCGCATGGAGCCTGTCTCATTCCTAGCGAGCCTCTTCCCCGTCCGCCCCCATTCTAGCCCGAGGCATTTTCACTCGCTGGAAGTGGACCAAATCACATCTTTTTCACCATTTTAACACATTCACAGGCCTCTCTAAGATAGATAACATTATTAAAAGGGTGAAAAAAGACGTGATTTAGTATACTTACCAGCGAGTGAAAATGAATGGGGGCGGACGGGGCAGAGGCTCGCTAGGAATGAGACAGGCTCCATGCGTGCATGCGTGCGCATACCGGTACGTAAGCTAGGCTAAGTTAGCTTCCCACCATAGAGTAAATAGGCTTTCCACGTTTACTATGGGAGTCGACGGAAGTGTCGTAACTCTCTGTTTCTACTAGGGCTCTGAGTAAACTCACCTCAAGGAAGGTGACACCGACTTGTCTCCTCCAATCATGGAAGCAGGACCCTACCTTCACAGCTAATAACATAATTGGCTGACGAGCTGTCGCATGGAAAGACCTGGGAAGGGGTTAACCATCAGAACCAATGAGGGGAGGCCCCTTGATGTGGCGGACTGATGTCCGGCGGCGTTTTGTTGGTTGTTGTTTGGGGCGTGGTGGGTTCTGGTGGAGACAGTTTGAGTGCCAGTGACATTCAGCCAGCACCTCCTCTCTGAGCTCCCTGGCCAGCAGGGGTGTCACACCAAATTCTGGGCCACTGCGGGCCCCCCAGGAATGTTCTTCATAGGGGGAGGGGGTTTAACCCATTTAGACTGGGAACGCATTATTTTGTACTTTAATTCTTGAAAAATCATGACATTTGTGCAAGTCTTTGAATATTTCAAATCCTTCTAAGGTTTTTTGAAAAACCTATGTTTCTATGTCAGTGGCACTCAAACACGCCTGTCTTAGGGAGAAGTGATAACTACCTCCGCCTTTGGTCTCCTGAAAGGTGAATTTTCATGGCAGTTTTGAAGTATGCCAGCGAGCTACATGTTTTAAGGGAAGGGGTCAAGGAATTCCTCTCCTGGGTGGCAGTGTTGTAGAAGGAGATCTCACTGTCTCACAGGGCAGCAGGAAGAGGAGGACAAACACCATTGATAGATGTTCCGTAAAAAGAGGAAGAAACGTGTTATAGGATGGGAGGGAGGGGGAAATGAGGAGCAGCAAACAGAGAGAGTGGAGAAAGGACAAAAGGACCAGAAAGGAGGAACAGATGGATGGTTTGAGAAGTAAGGGGGGGGGGTCTTATCTGTCTTATCCTACATTCCTTGACACAGCGCTCGCGCGCGCACACACACACACGCACGCACGCGCACGCGCACGCACACGCACACGCACGCACATGCACACGCACACGCACACACACACACACAATGTGCCAGACCCCCATGTGTACCCCCATCTGTCAGATCCTGTCATTTTCCAATCTCATAGCGTCCTGTGCTTTTATACAACTTGCATTAACATGCATTGCCATCAATGCCATGTTAATGTCAGCCGTAGATGTGGCCTTTGAGCCTCACGATCTCACTGACAAAAGCAAGTGATTTCGTCACTTGACGATCACACACACACACACACACACGCACGCACGCACGCACGCACACACACACACACACACACACACACACACACACACACACACACACACACACACACACACACACACACACACACACATATATATATATTTTAGATGATTAACTTAAAGGTAGGTTGATTTAATTTAATTCAGATAACAAAATGGTCTATGTTCTGATAGTACAAGTAACTATAAAGTGTTTGGGTGACAAGTTTTCCTCCTTCAGGTTCAGGTTCAGTTTTATTGTCACACATATCCATACAGGTACAGATACAATGAAATGCTGGTGCCAGGAGCACTCTCAGCCTTATTACACAAAGACATGGTCACAGTGACCGACAGGAGTGTGGACCCACATACCATGCAGGCCACACAAGACAAGTCCCAACAACGACAATACCATACAGTGTAACAGTGTACAGTTTACAGTGCCCATATTTACCTACATTTCACTTTCATCCCTTCGTTGAGCAACCTGACTGCCTGGGCAAAAAAACTAGGTAGCACTTTAAACTAAGGTACTGTTAATAAACATTTATTAACAGTTAATACGATGTTAACAAACATTTCTATTACTGAAACGAGTGGTGTGCGATTTGATGCTCTGGTAACGTTTTTTTTGGATGGGAGGAGTAAGACTAAGTCATGGTTGAGTAAGTCATGGTTGAGTGGGGGTGGGCCTTACGCGCACCAAAGCCTGCCCCCACTGGATCATGATTGGAGGAAGGCCCCCGCCTGTCAACTGATAACTGAAACTGAAGTGAAATCACTTACTGTACCCTACCCTTAATGCAACATTGTTTTCTCACTCAACAGTAAACAAACCAACATAAAGTGTAAGTGTATAGATGGTATATGCACATTTCTAAATTGACAATTTAAGTTTTTTTAATACCTCTAAAATGACACATTAAAAATGGTCAAATTCGAGGCAGAAAATGTGAAATAGCAGAGCTACATGCTCACAACATGCGCACACAATCTGTTAATAGAACCACGTTATATCAAAATGTAATGCCTCAACTCTTAGTGCTCGTCAGGGTGGGGGGTCCCCAGTTAAAATATGATTATTTGGGGGGATTGCAGCCTGAAAAGGTTGAGAAGCACTGCTCTATGCCCTCATGCATTGTGGCCGGGCCTGCATAATTTCTAGCCTCTTATTAACACCTTCTAAGCCTGGTCGTACTCCCTCGGACTTCCTACTGGGTCCCATCAGCCACACGTCTATTCCCGGACTTTTGATATAAATGATAATAATAAAAAAAAAAAACATCGGAAATTCTTCTCTGTGTCTTTTTGGAGCTATCTGAAACGGTTAATATGCTCTCACAGTCACTTTCTGGTGCTGGGTGTGATACTCGTAATATCCAGCAGGCCACGCCGTTGACTCACATTCTGGATGGATGGCTGGCCAGGAGTGTCCTCATCCTCTCCCCAGTGTTGAAACTCAACAAGAAGCTCAAACAAGATGGCTGGTCTTTGTCTCTGTTCGTGGATCGCGGTTTCAATCACGTTCGGGCGCCGCTTCTCTATCGCTCCTTTCCCTGCTTCGCCGCACGTAAACGAATGGAATTGATCTCCCCTCCGCCTCGCCAAAGTAAGATCGCCGACCTCTGCAGGATGAATATGTACGCTGTATCGAGCACTCCATTACGTGTTGTTATCATGTGGGCTTTGTTTTTTTAAAACATGTTTGTAAATAAATGTCTTATTTCTTCGGCGCTACCTCTGTTCAGAGGGTTCTGCCGCGGCTTGCAACGTGTTAATTAAGAGTGGGCACACGTGTGACAGTCTGTGACATGTCACAATCAATTTGTGAGATGGATCTCATCATCTGCGTCCTTGTTGAGTGTTGTTCAAATGTATTTGACCGACGCATAATTAACCACAGCTCAGGCTGGTATGCTTCTCCATTGATTTACTTTGGGCAGTGAAGGATGCTGGGTAATAACTACATAACTGTCCTATCAATAAGGAACTGTGGCGGGGAAAAAAGAAGAACAAAAAAAGAAAGATCCAGGTAAATCCTATTGAAATACCAAGATCTCTATCCCTCTGTAATACAGATTTTGCAAGAACATTAACATCAAAACAAAGATTAAAATACACAGATTTACAGCAAAATAACTACTGTAATACAAGATTAAAAGCAACTCTAGGAAGCATGTAGTTGGGATTTCATGACAAATTGTAGAGGGAGTTGGCGGAGAACAAGTTGCTGCTAGCGGGTATTCTCTTATTGTTACAGTCATTCTGTGAACTGCCAAAGGTTATTATAGTAAACGAAAACTAACTAAAAAACGAAAACTAGAATGGAAAAACATTTTAGTTAACTGAAATAAAAATAAAAAGCTTTTATAAAAAATCACACTTGTGTGAACTGAGCGGTGGAGGCTGTGTGTGTGTGCGTTAGTGATGCGCGGGGCGGCCCGTGACCGCGGTCCCCCGCGGTCAGCCCGCAGGCCGGGTTGAGCTGGGCCAAGAAATGTACACTTTATTGGCGGGGCGGGTTGAGGCGGTCTCGTTCGGTCTATAATGCGCACCAAGTGTCCTTCCCTATGCTCGTCAGCCAAACTGGTCCGTGTCATGTAATTCTAATTAAGTCCATTACTTCCTGTAAGTGGACTTGAAAATAAAACCAGTTGCCTAATCATATTATGGGAGTATAACTATCTTATTTTTAAATCCACCGCTTGAGAGGAAGTGCTTCTGCTTTGTTAGTTATTGGTTACTTGACACAGCCTATCTGCAGCTCAATGTAAACAGAACTCAGAACAACTCACGTGTGGACCAGTTCTTTTGACTGAACTAAAGTTCATATTATGATATGAAAACAATGCTCCTTTGACTTAAACAACGTACACCCTTTGAAAGTTTGATAAACTTTGCACCTCCACAGCAGATTAGGTAAGGAGCTGGTTAATTACCTTCTGCTGGTTGGATGCGGTCGTGCTGCAGTGAGAGCATAGATTGTAGAAAATAATATTTTCTCAACAAATTATGTTGAGAGGCGTAGAGCTGTTGCTTTGGTGTCTCGGCGCGGTGCGCCAGTGACTAATAGGCTTGTGACTCGATCCTCATCTCTCTGTGATACAGTAGTTGTGTTCCGTGTGTATAGTCATACAGGAGTGTTATCAATTAAAATAAGCATGCATGTCGTCACTCGTCATGCCGTCATGTAGCTAATTAACGGTTCATTGCTTTTAAATGTTCGAACGATATTTTTGTATGGCTCTGTTGCACTGCACTGTTAGGCTATGTGCTCTAAATCAGTGCTCAAAGTTTCTCCGTTCTGTTTTTGCACAGCTGCCTTAAAAATCCACATTCAAAGACGTATTTGACATGTATTTAATGACGGCGGGCCGGGCTGAGCTGGGCTGTGAAAATTGATGCGTTGTTGCGGGTTGGGCTGGGCTGGGTTAGATAATTAAAATTGCGGGGGCCCGCGGTCCATACAAAACCCTAGCCCGCGCATCACTAGTGTGCGTGCATACGTACGTGCGTGCGCGCGCGTGTGCGTTACTAAAATAAACTAAAATTATAGAGAAAATCTCCTTAGTTTTCGTCTTTTGTCTTTTGTGGAAATAAAAAATAAAAAACACCAGTTGGTGAGGTCAAAGAGAGAAGTTGTATGTCTCAACATTCCTGCCACTCTCAACAATATGATGTTTTGTTGATTTTCTTTATTAGACAATACTTTTTCCAGAGCTTTTTTAATCTCACCCCTGACAAATACCCCATATTACGAAAAAGACTAAAACTAACACTAAAACTAATAAAAACTAAACTAAAACTAAGCATTTTCAAAAAATAAAAACGAAACGAAACTAGCAACATCACTTTAAAAACGAATTAAAACTAAACTGTAATTGAAAACAAAACCTCAAAATGAATAAAAATAAAAACTAATGAAAAAATCCAAAACTATTATAACCTTGGAACTGCCAAAGGTCACTAGCTGTGCTATGCTCATTGTATACTAGGCTGTTGCACCGGTGTTGTGCACTGACAATAGCCTCTCTATAAGATCACAACTAGGGCTGTCACCATTATGACATTTTACATGATGGTTAATTGTCACTCAAATAATTGTGATTAACGATTTATTTGTGTTTTTGTTTTCGACAATTACATTTCTGTTTGGCTTTTAGGCTTTGAAGTTGCACATGGCAGATTTGACACATAACCTAAATATACAAATAATTTACTGACATATTTGACAACTTTATACTTTAAAAAGAACATTGATAGTGGAAATAGCCAATCTACAAGCTCGTTGTTAGCTTGTAGATTTGCTATTTCCACAATTCTTTTAAATGGTTGAAAATATATGAAGATTTTTCAACGTGGAAACGATTATGACGATTATGACAAAATAATTGCAATTAGACGATTATGTAAAACTTGACAGGCCTAATCACAACACTTCAAATGCTTTATGCTGCCTTTTAGTCGGGGTCGTTAGGGAGATGACATGGTAATTTCACGCTAATCAGTCTAAAAGCGCCAATTTTTGCACAGATGTAGCTCAGGGCTTGCTCTAATGATTTAGCTAGGGCGCCCGAGTCTGCGACATTCGGGGTCGCCACAGCGGCCAAATCAAATTGGGCTCCCATTGACTTTCAATACAGGAGGAAAATACTCAGAAAAACACTTTTTTCGGGGTATTTAAGTAGGATGTGAGGGGTCTAACTAGGGGTTTGTCATGATGCTGAATCCATTGCAAGCATTTGTTTTGCACAAAGAACATTCCTTGAATGGCCCCAGAAAATGATGGTTTAGTGATGAAAAGTGATGAGAGTTTTGTGGGTGTTTTCTGAAGCTGTGGCGACCCCGAAGGTCGCCGACTCGGGCACCCTAGCTAAATCATTAGAGCATGCCCTGGGCTACATCTGTGCAAAATTTGGCACTTTTAGACTGATTAGTGCGAAATATCCGTAACACCCTATTTGCACCCTACACTATTTGCACCCAGATAAACTCCACTGTCTCCTCAGCCATGACTTTTTCCACACCGCCTATACAGCTATGGCAAGTGTATGGTGGCCAAGTGTGGTCCATGCTTCACATGCTGCTGAGTTACACTGAGTTCAGTGTGCGGTGGCATTTTAGCTTGCATTGATTCAGCCCTAGGATCCCAGGGTGATATGACTTATCACCCTCTCTGTCCTTTTACCTCTGCCCTCATGCAAGGCAAATTAATTGCTTTGTTTTTGATATTGTTGCTGCTTTTGGGCAGAAATCTGTAAAGTTTTCGCAAATGAATACTCTACTTTGTCCTCATGCAAAATTAGCAGAAAGTCTACAGGTTTGAGTCGTACATTGTACAGCAAAGTAGAAAATAGGTTACGTGGTTAAACTAACCCTGTTTAAAGTGTGTATAAAAGCTGCTGGTTAATAACTATCCCTCCCTCTTCGTTCCATTCAATGCTTTCTTGCAAACTTGGCTTCAGTTTGCCAGGCTGTGCTGGGGACAGGGCAGCCATTTCCTCTGTCAACAAAAGGACGGCCTTGTCGTGAGTGCTGTTACAACAATAGTCTAACAAAACCCCACAGAATGAACGAAAAACTGTTATTGACAAACCAAATAAAACCCTCTTGAAAAAGCTGTGCCTAAAAACAAGGGAAAATATTGTCTGAGATGAAGAAGATGATTTGCCAGTGTTTTGATATCAAGGAACCCATGCTGCAACTGCATTCTTCATGCAGATAAATGGTCTCAAAGACTTTGTTTGTAAAATTGTGCACAGGTGTGTGGCCTCTGGTCAAAAACTATAGAGTAGAAAGCAGCAGGGACGTGCAGAGAATGTTAGAGAGGCAGGGGCTGACATTTCTAAAAGGGCCTCTTAGTGAAAATATCGAAAATAGCAGACCTCCAAGCTCACAACGCGTCGCAGCGCGACACGTTGTGAGCTTGGAGGTCGGCTATTTTCGGTATGTGATACCACACTGAACTAAGCATAATCAAGTCAATACTGGAGATGTGGCGTAACGGCATGGATTTCTACACAGAGAGGGCAATTCTTTCAACATAAGATGCTGCATTCAAGTTCAGGAGAGTTTAGACAAGACACTTCTCTTGAATGCTGCCTTCAGGTATGGCATGGAAAGAGGGCATTTGCATTTCTTTCACCATAGTAAAAACTGCATTCATGGTCTGGAGAGGGCTCTTTCTTACAGACGAGTAAAAGGGCTGGGGCTCAAGCCCCCTTTGATGTCTATGTGTGCACGTGCCTGGAAAGCATCATACGGCTCTGACCAATAACATACTGTACTTACTGCAGATACACTTTCTGCTACACGTAGGCTAGCGCTAGCTGGCTGGCAATCTTAACAGTCTCTATGTTGATAGGTTTACTATTACAAGCTTATTCATTCTTGCTATTTTACAGTCTGCTATTGGGAGATGACACTCAAATATACAAAAGCTGTACCGGTGAACATCACGACTATGGCAAAATACGCATTTACATCCAATTCACTGACCGTCTGCAGCTTTGTGGTTTTGATGGTTATCTCTGAGCTGCAGATGGAGAGTGTCTGATCGTCACTGTCGGGCAGAAAACCTCGTATCTCCAAGTTTCAAATTTGTACTTCATCATACACGCACAAAGCCAGTGAAAACAGCAGAGGCGTTGTGTGCTTGTAGATTGGCTGTTTTCACTAGTTCAAATCATTTTCAAAATGATTGAATACAAAACAAACGGTTTTGACATACAAGGTTTCCACCCGACAACGAGGTCATGTTTTTTTCTCACCCTGCACGGCCATCCATACAATTGCATATCATCGTTGTCGGGTGGAAACCTCGTATCTCCAAGTTTCAAATGTGTACGTTCTTTGGCAAAGTAAAGCCCTGCTTCATCATGCAAGGCCGTCGCACAAAAATAGTGAAAACAGCCGATCTACAAGCACACAACGCCTCGCGGTGCGAGGCGGTGTGTGCTTGTAGATCGGATGTTTTCACTAGTTTAGATCATTTTTGAGCGGTGGTAAACCGCTCCATAGAGTGGCTGTGCGTGTGTCTGTAGCCACTTTTCCTCAGCGTTTTGCCATAGCAATGTGTTTTCCTCAGCGTTTTGCCATAGCAATATGTGTGTGTGTGTGTGTGTGTGTGTGTGTGTGTGTGTGTGTGTGTGTGTGTGTGTGTGTGTGTGTGTGTGTGTGTGTGTGTGTGTGTGTGTGTGTGTAGCCATATTACATCACCAATTACATCCTAGACCTATCTGTAGCCACTTCTCCTCAGTGTTTTGCCATAGCAATGTGTGTGTGAGTGTGTGTGTGTGTGTGTGTGTGTGTGTGTGTGTGTGTGTGTGTGTGTGTGTGTGTGTGTGTGTGTGTGTGTGTTTGTGTGTGTGTGTAGCCATATTACACCAATTACATCCTAGACCTATATCCTAGTCTTTTTCCTCAGCGTTTTGCCATAGCAATGTGTGTGTGTGTGTAGCCTGTATTACATCACCAATTACCAATTGAAGACGTTATGCAAGCATGACCACCGCTCACTTCACATTGGGTGTGATTTTAAAATGATAAATGCAAAACGAACGGTTTTGGACACACAAGGTTTCCACCCGACAACGACGATCTCTTACTACTGAGGCAGAATGTGGGCCACATTCCAACAGGCTGCACACAGACAGGCCTCCATATGTGTCTCCTCTCCTTCCCCTCTCCACTCCACTGGAGAGCTGATGGGAGAGAAAGCAAAATCTACCCTGAGAGTCTCTGCTTGGATCAGATCACGGGTACTGGAGAGAAAAGACCAGAGAATGGAAGGTGGAGTCTTTAACCCGTTTAGGCCTAGAATTATTGACTGCTTTACCTATTGAAAAATAGCAGATATACAAGCTCACAGCGCGCTTGTATATCTGCTATTTTTGAAAAATCATGAAAATGTGTGCAAATCTTTGAATATATGTATATATATTTTTTTTTTAGATTAGTTTTTTCTTTTTTTTTTATGCCTTTATTTGATAGGATAGTAGACTGACAGGAAATGGGGAGAGAGATGGGGAATGACATGTGGAAAAGGTTGTCCGCATTGGGAATCGAACCGGCGACGCCAGCAGGCAGTGGTATGCGCCTTGACCACCAGGCCAGCGGGCACCCTGAATTATGTATTTTTAAAGCAAACGTTTGTAACTCAAATTTTGCTTCTGGGTGGTCCCTGGAACTAAATATTTTGAGATGGTGGTCCGTGGCCAAATACGTATCATTTTGGGGGTCCTTCACATGTAAAAGTTTGAGAACCACTGATATAGTTAGTCTCTCAAGAACAGACAAACTGAGCTCCAGCTAAGTAAAGGACCTTTTCTTTGACGATGGCTGGCCAGATTGCTGACATGGAAACATAGGTTTTTCAAAAAATCTTAGAAGGATTCAAAAGACACTTATAGAATGGGGTCAAAAATCTAATTTTCCAGATTTTTCAAAAATAGCAGATCTACAAGCTCGCAGCGCGGCACTCGGTGCCGCGCTGTGAGCTTGTAGATCTGCTATTTTTCAATAGTTAAAGCATTAAATAATGATACACTATGATGTGTACCCGTTCTAAATGAGTTTAAAAAAGGGGGGGGGGGGGGGGGGCTGGGCTCCAGCCAAGGAGCGATGAGTCAGTCTGTGTGTGAGCTGAGAGGAGGAAGATGAAGGGACAGTGGAGGTAGAAGAAAATGTTGCCTAGTCATTCAGGCCGGGGGGGGGGGGGGGGGGGGGGGGGGGGGGGGGGGGGGGGGGGGGGGGGGGGGGGCTCTTGTTGCCTCCTAGCCATGGAAACAGGCACTGCAGAATATGGATGTCACCGTTGGCAGGGCGATGTGACTGCTGCTATAATGAGGGGGGGGAGGGTAGTGTCACCCCCTGTCCAGTCCCCCCACCTCCACCCACCCACCCAAACACCCACCCACCCACCCACATCATGCTGTTTCAACAGGGGTGTCGCACCAAAGTCCGGGGCCTGGGTACAAGGATTCACTGCGGGGCCCCCCATGAACACATTATATTATTATGTGCTTTAACTATTGAAAAATAGCAGATCTAACAAGCTCACGGCGCGGCGAGCTTGTAGATCTGCGAGCTTGTAGATCTGCTATTTTTGAAATATCTTGACAATCATGACAATTTGTAGCATTGGAATATTTCAAATCCTTCTAAGGTTTTTTTTTTTAAACACTATTGTTTCTATGTCAGTGGTGCTCAAACTTTTTCATGCGAAGGACCCCCAAAATGATATGTATTTGGCCACGGACCTCCATCTCAAAATATTTAGTTCCAGGGACCCCCCAGAAGCAAACTTTGAGTTACAAATGTTCGCTTAAAAATATATCTTCAAAGATTTGCACACATTTTCACGACTTTTCAAAAATAGCAATCGAGTGCCGCGCTGTGAGCTTGTATATCTGCTATTTTTCAATAGCTAAAGTATAAGATAATGACTCCACTTTGGGCCCTAGTAGTAACTCAGTCCCACAGAGTGCCACGCTGCAAGCTTGTAGATCTGCTATTTTTGAAAAATCATGGCAATTTGTGCCATTTGAATATTTCAAATCCTTCTAAGGTGTTTTGAAAATCCTATGTGTCTACTGTATGTCAGTGGTGCTCAAACTTTTTCATGCGAAGGACCCCCAAAATGATATGTATTTGGCCACCGACCTCCATCTCAAAATATTTAGTTCCAGGGACCCCCAGAAGCAAACTTTGAGTTACAAATGTTCGCTTAAAAAATACATATATTCAAAGATTTGCACATATTTTCACGACTTTTCAAAAATAGCGATCTACAAGCTCGCAGCGCGGCACTCGGTGCCGTGCTGTGAGCTTGTATATCTGCTATTTTTCAATAGTTAAAGTGTAAGATACCTTGGGCCCTAGAAACTCAGTCCCACTCCCCCCCCTTGTGACGCCCCTGCTGTTTCACACAACAAACCAAACAGAACAACCCTCCCTCCACTCGGCTCCCTCTCTCTCAGCGTTGGTTGGTTTGCAGCGGGTCTCGCGCTGCCGGTCCTCTGGGGCCTGTACTGATTATGTTTGTGGTCTGAGAAACCAACCCAGGGGTTTTCGGGCATTGAGCGAATAACCGATATCTCGGAGATATGCTGAAGGTGCTTTAATTGGCCCTCCTGTTTTAATAATGACTCACACGGAGAGACACGCAGGTCGATCGTGTGTCTGTGTTTGTGTCTTGTCTGCGAGAGAGAGAGATATAGAAGAGAGACGGTGATTCCCTGGCTTCCTTGATGAGGACACTTGTCTCCTTTGCTTGCTCTGTCTTCTTTCCTCAGTCTCCTTTTTCCCTTTTATGCTCCCTTGCAGGCCGTGCACACATAGACATCAAAGGGGGCTTGAGCCCCTGCCCTTTTATCCGTCTGTAAAAAATGCCCTCTCCAGACCATGAATGCAGTTTTACTACGGTGAAAGAAATGCAAACGCCCCCTCTTTCCATTAGGGGTGGGCAATATAATCGATATGGCAATACATCGCGATAGTTTATTTGCCAATACTGTATCGATACTGCAGGCCGTAGTATCGCAATACTTTGAGGAAAATAAAATATGTTCCCATGCTTAGGAACCAATGGTAGAAGTCAGGTCCTGACACTCCACTGCCTCTAGATGTCGATGTACTAAAGTAGCTACTTCCCCTTCCCACGGTTCAGTGAGTGAGGTCTCTCGAGAAAATGGCTGCAAACGACGAAAACAACAACATTAGAGCAGCACCTTCAGCTTTTAAAGCTGATATATCGCAATACTATCGGAATAGTATCGTATCGCAAAGATTTGCAATATATTGTGATACTATTGCATCGTGACCCAAGTATTGTGATATGTATTGCATTGCGAGATTCTTGACAATATCCACCCCTACTTTCCATGCCATACCTGAAGGCAGCATTCAAGAGAATGGCCTTGTCCAAACTCTCCTGAACTTGAACGCAGCATCTTATGTTGAAAGAATTTCCCTCTCTGTGTAAAAATCCATGCCGTTACGCCACATCTCCAGTATTCACTCGATTATGCTTGGTTCAGTGTGGTTTCACACACAGAAAATAGCCGACCTCCAAGCTCACAACGCGTTGCAGCGCGACACGTTGTGAGCTTGGAGGTCTGCTATTTTCGGTGCTTCCACCAAAAGGCCCTTTTGGAAATGTCAGCCCCTGCCTCTCTAACATTCTCTGCACGTCCCTGCTCCCTTAATAGCACCCTCTTCTCCCTCGTGCCTGCTTCCCTCATTACAGCATGTTATGTCTCAAGGCAACATACACTGTAGCCCTCAATGGTTTTGTCCCTCAAACTCTCAGTCTGTTTGATGTTACACCACTCACCCATCCCCGCAGATTCTGCAGCTTGTAGCTCCCATCTGCAGTACAGTTCGACATGATTCGCATTGACATTATTTGATTAGCGCCAGGCGGGGCATATTGTATTTGATGAATGATTAACCCTCGTTCAGCTTGGGCGAGGGGACTAAAAATACATTCTTATTCACAACAACAGCCCGGGGGAACAGGGTGCTGCCCAGTGCGACCACACTGTTATATTGGAGTTCCAATGGAATATTATGCCTCCAGCCCTGGACCAATGTCTCTTCATGCCCAAGAGACCTGATATCTTGACGTATCAGTTGAATATTCACATGCGCATTCTCAGTTAGGCTCTTTTCTTACTGCATATTAAAGCTCTGGGAAGCCCATTTAGACATTGATGATGACCTTTACGGTAGCTAGAGACAGATTAGGCATGACAGACAGATAAGATAAGGAATACCCGAAGGTGAATTCATAACATACTGTAAGCAGTCATGAGTTTGAACCTCAGACCGTGACGTCTCTTGGTTTAAAAAGGGGCACGGTGGCGCAGTGGTTAGCGCTTCGCCTCACAGCTAGAAGGTCCTGGGTTCGATTCCTGCCGGGGGACGATGTGGGTGCTGGGGGGCGTGTTTCTCCCTCCGCGTCATCAGCGCCCACACCCTAGGTGGGGTCGGCGATAGGGCCTTTCTGTGTGTAGTTTGCATGTTCTCCCCGTGTCTCCTAGGGTTGATACCCTCACAAAAACATGCAGTCATCCTGGTCTCAATAATGCCTCCCCCTGGCCAGCCGGGGCGCTTGATGGAGGGGAAAGGAACTGGTTGGAATAACGTGTTCCTTCCACGCGCTACGTCCATCCCGGGAAAAATTGAAGGAAGCATGAGGTCAGTCCGTTGTCTCCCCAGGCGCGGCAGAGGGAGAGCAGAGCCCAGGATTACATAGGCAATTGGCACTGGGGGAAAAATTGCTTGCAAAATCGTGTGATAAAAATTATGTAAAAAAAAAAAAAAGGATGTTTTTAAAGCTTGTGCAGGCTCTAATTGTAAAGTGAAGAGCACACAGTAGAACTAGTTGAGTATGAACCACGGTGGTACAGTGGTGAGATACATGCCTTAAAAAGCAGAGATTGTGAGTTAGAAACTCTGAGGCAGGCGCGTAGGCATGCGGTAGGCGAACAAGGCACCCGCCTACTAACTGAGATCTGATCTTGCAAAAAAAAGAAAAAAAAAAGTCTCTTATTTCCATTGTGTAAAGGCCTGACTGGGCAGTAGGCCTACAGTGTGGAGAGGACCTTAGGCCTATAGAATGTCGCTCAACCAGTTCCATTCATTGACTAGTAGGCGGCCTGGCCATTGAGAAAGTGTTACCCTTTTAGAGATGTAAATTTGGGCTGCCGGCTCATTTAACTCAAGTCGCAACAACAGAGACAATAACACACTGAACAAAGTCCACTCTGCTTTCCTCCTACCTGTAGGATATCCTCTGTTCCAAATTAATAAAGTCCTTAATGTAGTAAGTAAACAGCTTCCAAACACAATACGTGATCATTGTGTTGTTTAAATCCAGCACTGCTGGATTAAGAATTGACGTATTGTTGTCTCTCCAGCTGTAGCATATTACAACTCGTTAAGCAAGCCTCTTCCATAAGTTTAAGGCCCATTCCCACTGGGCCAGATAACAGATAAAAACTATATCTATAATATCTACCACAGATAAAAGTATCTGTGGCAAATATCTGTGGTAGATATTTTTTTTTATCTGTATCTACCATCCACTTTGAATGGAAAAATATCTAGAGAAAGAGATTTTTTTATCTGTTATCTGGCCCAGTGGGAAATAAAAAATAAAATGTATTTCATTAAAGGAGTAGTTCACTCTGGGCTGGCATTTTAGCTGGCATTTCGCCTACCAAAATGTAATTCCTGGCTACGCCCCTGCTCTGAGGCTGAGAAGTCTCTTGTTTCAAAAAAGGATGTATTTCTCCAAGTTTGTGTCTGGCTCTGATAATCTTTCACCGAAGAGCACACAATATAACTGTCTACGTATCAACCATGGTGGTACAGTGGTGAAATACATGCCTTGCAAAGTAAAGAAGTGCAAGGTTTGGTGTTCAAGACCACCTTTTGGCATGTTTTCACCGTCCATCATTCTCACCTCTTTCATGCCTTCTTTCATGCCAGCGTGGCTCAAGAAAAAAGGTCAAAGGTTCTCGGTCCAAAGCACAGAAACAACTCAAACTAGATACTGTATACATCACTGGCCAGATGGCCAAGAATTGGTGCGACCTCGCCAGTCGCATGTCACCCTGAGGCGTCTTACTAGTAGATATTCCTCACTCACCCGTTTAGTCAGCCTATGGGGTTACCTCCTGTCTGGAACTTACAGTGTGGACTGCATGCGGCGCAACGCAGACATCCTGGATTGCAAAGCTCTTTAAAGAGGGCCCAGGATGCAGACTTCCCCCTAATACAGTAGAATGTGCATTCAGATCTTCTGGAGGCTGCAGAGCCTTACTAGAGTAAGACAACTGTATGGCCAGTATGTATGTATAACAGGGACGTGCTGGGCCCCTGATTCAGCCCGGGAAAAAGAGTTGTCGAGGCCCTCATTGCGCGCTATAGAGAGAGATCTCTCTCTATAGCGCTGCTGCTACTGAAAGATTTGTCATTTCAGATCATGACAAGTGACAAGCCAGTGGGCCAATTACATGAGTTATATTTGGTCATTGTCGGGTGGAAACCTTGTATGTCCAAAACCATTTTAAAAATGATTTAAAATATTGAAAACAGCCGATCTACAAGCACACAACGCCTCGTGGTGCGAGGCGTTGTGTGCTTGTAGATCTGCTGTTTTCACTACTTTTGTGCAACAGCCTTGTATGATGAAGCAGGGCTTTGTGAAAAAAATTACAAATTTGAAACTTGGAGGTTTCTGCCTGACAGTGACGATTTACATTGTTGGCCGCCCAGCCCCCAAAATGGAACGAAGGCCGACATTTTATTTTAATTTTTTTCCTAATGGCCGGCCTGGACTGGCCGGGAATGAACCGGCCGTTCGGGAGTTGTCCCGCTTTTCCCAATGGCCAGCACATCCCTGATGTATAATATTTATCCAGTATGTATATCCAGTATGTATATCTACATATGTAGATATTAGGGGTGTAACGATACATTTTAATAGCGATTGGATACATATCACGATACATGGTTGACGATACGATACATTGACGATATTGGTTCATTCATGACGATACGATTCGATTCAATGATCTAAAATCGATATAGTAACTATTTAGCAAAAAAAATTACATCTGTGTGAAAGGTGTGGATAGTGCAGGTTTTTAAGGGAAACGTGTATTATTATGGATATAAATAAGTAAACACAGTGATTATCTGCCAAATACATGGACATTGTATATTGACAAACCTGCCCCTGGAATGGAAAAGTAATGAAACCCCTCCTTTTTATTTTTTGGAGCGGTGAAAGCGCTCCCAATGAACAGGTATATCCGTGGGTATGTGGCTGGCTGGCTGGCTGGCTGGCTGGCTGGCTGGCCCTGTCCGTAGCCTGGGCAATACCTTGAGTGGCCACACACAACACACTAGTTAAAGGAGGGGCGCTGTTTTGTGCAGGCCAGGCACACTCACCACTCACTCACAGGCACAGTTTACACTCACTCACTCACTCACTCACTCACATAGGGTACAGCTGCTCAAATTCACCGCTCCACTTCGAACTGAGGTTTGATTTTCTTCATAAAAATGCTAAATACAATGCACAAGTAGGTAGTATCGATACAATCGATTCTTTGCCCTGCCGATTCGATGCAATACAAAATCAAACGATACGATTCGGTTTCAGCTGTTTTCATTTCGATATACTTCGATTTTTGAGCGGTGGTCACAACGCTCCTATACGTGGCCGTGTGTGTGGGTCTGTCTGTCTCCGTGTCTGTCTGTCTGTCTGTCTGTCTGTCTGTAGCCTGCAGTAACCTTTTCTGACCACATGTGTTAAGGGAGGGGCGCTGTTGCACACACACACACACACACACACACACACACACACACACACACACACACACACACACACACACACACACACACACACCACCGCTCAGTTCACACGAGTGTGATTTTTTAAAGTTAAAAACGATATTTCGATGCAGTTACTATATTGTTACACCCCTAGTAGATATACATAGCATACTGCCAGTATGTATATCCAGTGAGAGAACCTCTGCTTTGTTAACCCATTTAGAACGGGTACACATTTTGTGTATCATTATTTTATGCTATAACTATTGAAAAATAGCAGATATACAAGCTCACAGCGCAGCACCGAGTGCCGCGCTGTGAGCTTGTAAATCTGCTATTTTTGAAAAATCGTGAAAATTTGAATTTTGACCCGATTCTATAAGTGTCTTTTGAATCCTTCTAAGGTTTTTTGAAAAACCTATGTTTCTATGTCAGCAATCTGGCCAGCCATCGTCAAAGAAAAGGACCTTTTCACTTAACCGGAGCTCAGTTAGTCTGTTCTTGAGAGACTACTATGTCAGTGGTTCTCAAACCTTTTCATGTGAAGGACCCCCAAAATGATATTTATTTGGCCACGGACCCCCATCTCAAAATATTTAGTTCCAGGGATCACCCAGAAGCAAAATTGAGTTACAAACGTTCGCTTTGAAAATACATATATTCAAAGATTTGCACACATTTTCACGACTTTTTTCAAAAATAGCAGATCTACAAGCTCGCAGCGCGGCACTCGGTGCCGCGCTGTGAGCTTGTATATCTGCTATTGTTCAATGGTTAAAGCATTCAATAATTTTAGGCCTAAATGGGCTAAGGGCTTGCCAGCAAATTGCTTCGCCTTTGAGACAAATAATTGGCCTGACTTCCTCAGAGTCCTAGACCTGTCGATACACAAAACTCAATGCCCTGGCCAGGCAAAGACAATGCAATCTCTCATCCTCCTGTGAAATAAAATGCCTCCAATTCCACAGGAATAATTTAAACCGGAGGGTTTCTAGGTTCAAAGCCCCGGAATGGGCTTAATGACGAGTGCACTCCGGATGCACATGGATATCACTAGAGATGTGCCAATTCACCCTTTGTCAGCCTTCTGATTGGTCCCTGACAGACCAACCAGCAGGCTCTTTCTGCCTTGTCCCGCCCTGGTTCCGCCTTTGGTGAATTTGCTAAAACATATTTTTTTTTTTAGAAATAAAAACATTTAAAAACATGCCCAGTCACTATACTGCACCTGAGAGGCTCCTTTTTACTGAAACCAAGTTTAAAACTAGAAGCAGTGCTCTTCCGAGCACAGGTCTCCACCAGGCCAGGCGTCCTGGTGGTGCCACTGTATAATAGGCCAATGTAAAAAGGGTGGCATATGTTCTTCACCTTAGACCTTTCATGGCAATCGGACGCTGCATGCATGATTTGAAGCATTGTGTTTCAAAAATGTGTTTTGCTAAAGTCTACCTGCTGGTGGCGCTGTAACAGCCCAATGTGAAAAAGGTAGCATTTGTTCCTTGACCTAGTGGGAATATATGTGGCAAATTTCACACTAATCGCAAGCTGCGTTGATGATTTGAGGCATTTTGTTCAAAAACGGAGCAATCCTGCAAACTTTGGAAGCCAATATTAGCCAATTAGGATGGAATATGAAATATCAGACGGATCGGACTTGATCACATGACTATAGAGATACTGTGTACCAATTTACATGATTTTTGGATAAAATCTCAAGGAATAATAGGAAAAAATGTGTTTTACATAAGTCGGCCTCCTGATGGCGCTATAAAAGGCTGATGTGAAAAATGCAGGGAAAGGGTTTTTCCTTGGCCTCTAGGGAATGCGCTTACAAAGTTTGAAACTGATCGATGGAGTTATAGGTAAAACCACAAATCGCCCTGTTATAGCGCCACCATGAGGCTGATTTCAAAAAATTTAAGTGGCATTTATTCCTCGACCTAGTGGAAACGTGTGTGCGCGATTTCATGATAATTGCACGTTGCGTTTGGGATTTGAGGCATTATTTTCAAAACGGCCAAATCCTGCAAACTTTGGAAGCCAATCTTAGCCAATCAGGATGGAATATGCTAAATCGGACAGATCCGTGTCGATCACATGACTGTCGAGATACTGTCTACCGATTTGTAGTATTTTTGGACAAAATCTGTAAGAGTAGTGCACAGAAATGTGTTTTGCGAACATCGGCCACTAGGTGGCGCTAGAAAAGGCCCATTTGAAAAATTTAGGGCAGAGGTTCTAGATTGCCATCCAGGGAGTGTGTGTGCTCACTTTGGCAGCGTCCGGGCCAACGGCGACTGAGATTAGGTGCTCACAAACTGCGAGGACGCACGGACGGACGGACGGACGGACGGACGGACGCACGCACGCACGGACGGACGGAGGGGAAAACATACTCTCCCCCATGCCTTCGGCTGGTGGAGACGATGAGAATTGAATCCACAAAATAACAATAAGAAGCAACTGAATTTCAATGGTAGTGGATGGAGAGAAAGGACTTTTGTCCCACCAAGACACAGCAACCAATGGGTGAGAAGAGGGGTGGGACAACGGGCAGGACTTGACAAAGGGTGAATTGATGAGTGAGTGATCGTGATCGGCCGATAATGCCTCCATCGGCTTTGATCGGTATCGGCTTTGCTGATCTAAAAGCTAGATCAGCTATTTTTACAATATTTATCTGTGGGACTGAATGTAACCTCAGCTTCAACTCCTACAAGTTGAATTGGATACTAAAGGACCTCAGCCTGCAATCTCCTAATGTTTATACTTAATATACAATGTCAATGTTTTGTAAGAAGAATCATTACATATATAAATACTGCTACAGTAACACAATAAATAGAAGAATTTATGGATTTGACGCTGTGATCGGGAATATCGGTATCGGCAGATACTGATTCCAGTTGATCAGTGATCGGTATCGGCCCCAAAAATCGCAGTCGGAGCATCTCTAGATATCACTGACACACCTATGGTGATTAGATGTGTCAGCACATTGTGTGGCTGCCTCACAGTGACCTTGTTGTGTGGGTTGGACTCACAGACCAGATGAATAGTTTCCAGTGTAATGGCAATACTGGGAAGGTGGCAATATAAAGAAATGTGTAATGCAAATGATTACTGTGAAATACATTCTCAAAGGGACAGTTCACCCCCAAATGTACTTTTTTCAGTCGATTACTCCCCCCATATTGAGCTGGGATGGGGCCCATTTTTTCTGTCCGTTCCGAAACGTGTGCGAAGCCCGACCCTTATATTTCCTACCGCTTTTTCCCCTCCTTCTTTTTCTTTGAGGAAGCCGCGGATTACACTGAATATGTCTAGCAAACGTATTCTTATGTTCAGAGCATGCAGCTTGCCTGCTTGTTACCCTTACTGTGAATATTGAGCCACACTGTGGCTTATGAAAGTGTTTTTAATAGTATGTTGATTATTAAATAATATAAATAGTAACGTGTGCTGCGCTTCGCTGCGCTGCAGGTCTGGTCTGACTACAGTGATTCGCTGCAGTGCACAGCATATGTGCACAGCACACTCAAGTTTCTCAGTCTGAAAAACAGCCGATCTGCAAGCTCACAACGCGTCGCGGATGCGAGGCGTTTAGTCCAGACACATGGCGGTCGCTGAGAGTTGTAGATCTGAGGGGGCTAAAAAATTTCTCTTTGTTTGGTCCCTGGTCGCGGAACGACCTTCAGACTAGACTCATATTGGCCGTGCTAATCCCACTGAGAAGCTTTAAAAGGATCACCTCAGATTTATCCACAAACATTTGCACTTGTCCGGATGTTTATTAGCCTTGCGGACGGTGCTTGTTTCTGGTACATGTTGTACACTGTGGAGGTCCATTCTGATGAGTAATGGCCTCTTTTTATTTTTTCTATTGTGTAAATCGTATCACTTTGGAGTTATTTTATTGAATTGTATCATGGATGTCCTATCTTGTGGTTTGTTTTGGTATTGAATGTGTTGCAAAGACTGTGTAATTCTATTTCTGCCTCTTGGCCAGTTCCCACTAGAAAAAGTGTGGGCTGTATTTTGATTGTCTGAAGTAGAAGCTCTTATGCCTTAACTTAAAGGCCTGTCCATACTGTCTCATTTCTGTTTGTTTTTTGTATTTTTTCAGAGCGATAACCATTTCCTGGGATTTCTCAGATCCCATTCCAATTGGCTGTACTATAACTGCGTTCCAATTGGCTGTACTATAACTGCGTTCCAATTGGCTGTACTATAACTGCGTTCCAATTGGCAGTACTATAACTGCGTTCCAATTGGCTGTACTATAACTGTGTTCCAATTGGCTGTACTATAACTGCGTTCCAATTGGCTGTACTATAACTGCGTTCCAAAGTGTGAAGGCTCTGGCGGAGACCTGTACTCCGAGGAGCACAGTTTTCTAGTTTCATCACTTTTTACTGCAAACCTGTGGAAGGAGAAAGGGCGACTTCCTTCCTTTCTTTTTAACAAAGGCATTTGCCTAGTAACTTATGGAGGCCTAAGTGTGTTTTTAAACATGCACTTTTTCTGCTGTGTATTGGGGAAGGTCTCTTACCATCAGGGCAGGAATTTCATGGAGGCCATGAAGGCCATGGCCGTCGTTGCCCCTCAGTTTGGCCTTGTGCCCCTCAAACCAATGGCATGACCTGAGGCCACAGTGGCCTTAATGCCCCCAGCTGACTGTACCACCACTCCTCTGTCTCATTCTTGCCAATATGTAGACACCAGTGTCTCTTTCTTGTCATGTCTTTTGTTGAGTCCCCATCTTTTTGGATCAGATTGTATGTACCATAATTTATTTATTTCACTGCAGAGAGTCTGCATATTACATTTAAAATCATCCTTAACCCTTAAATTCAATTAATTCAATGGACCAAAATCTTAATTTGATAGCCTTCCTGCACTTGCATTTGGCTTTTGTGCTCTAAAAAAGGCCAAGTGTCCTTGCCCCTAAAATGATGAAATTCCAGGCCTGCTTACCATTGATCTGAATTTTTGTCATTTCATTGTTTTTATTATGTATTTTTTTAATCTTATTTTAATCTTTTGTCTTGACTTTTAATGCAACGTAGCAATTTGAGGTTTGTGTCGATTATAAAGTACGTTACAAATACAATTATTATCGGGCATTATTGGCACATCCTGCACCACACCATAACAACAGCAGCGCCTCCAAGCAGACTCCAGTCTCTCCACCCCTTCAACAAGGCAGCACTAGAGATGCTCAACTCCAACTCTGAGGACATCTCCAGACATGCATTGTTGGCAGCAGCTTGGAGGCAGGAGTGGGAGCCAGCCGGGCCCTCCCGCGTCCATCGCTACATCCCCGACCCAGGAGGTGGCGCCATAGGAGGAGACTTCCTACCACGCCGGCAATGGACTACACTGAACCGCCTACGAACTGTGGTCGGTCGCTTTACCCAATTTCGTGCCGCCGACATGAAAGGGTTAATTGTCCAGGGTGCTGTTCGCTTTCTCCGTCCGCGGCCAGTCTCTTATTTTGAAGGCCGGAAGTAGATCGCGCTCACAATTCCTACTTGACGATGTTCAAGATTGACCCGGAACTAGTTCTAGTCCGAAACGTAAACAATAATGGAAGATGGATGCCTTCATGCTGCCTTCGTGCTATTTTAGCGAGAATCCAATGCCATCCTTGAAATCAAAAGTGTTTTTTGGAGAAAATGGACTGTAAAGATGAGAAAGACTGTTGGTTTCTATGGGATGGGATGACTATTGTGTGCACGTGGATGCGCAATGATGATGAATCGGCGACTTCACCTGTGCCAGGGTTTTTCAACGGACGGTAGGTAGCCAGGCCAGCTTTACTGTATATACAGTATAATTCGCGAGTCATCCCGCGATCGGCACTGTAGATACCTTTTAATATTTTGTGAGTCATCGCGGGATTGGCACTAATTGAGTTAAGACATCAATGAAGAAGTGGGGCCTGGCGGACAGTGCGGCATGCGAGTGCGGTGACCCTGAGCAAACTTCCGACCATATAATCACCACATGCCCCTTATACAGACCACCCTCGGAAGCAAGCCTCTTCCACCTAGGACCCGAGATGCTGGCATGGCTACGCGACACCGAGTTGGACCCTCTGACGTTACACGAAAGAAGAATTATTATGACTTCCTATGGTGCTGTTTGTTTCCCACTCGTTTTGAGTGAGTCATTGTCTCTAGCCTTAGCAGTGAGTGTGTGGGGGAGACTGTCATCTCCGAGCCAGTGTGTTTGGCCCCCAAGCCTGCTTGCTGTGTCGTGACGCGTGACCACTCGACGCCGGGGTGGTCTTTGAGAACAGGCACGTTCACACATAGATATTAAAGGGGGCTTGAGCCCCTGCCCTTTTATCCGTCTGTAAAAAGTGTCCTCTCCAGACCATGAATAGAGTTTTTACTATGGTGAAAGAAATGCAAATGCCCCTCTTTCCATGCCATACCTGAAGGCAGCATTCAAGAGAATTGCCTTGTCCAAACACTGCAGCATCTTATGTTGAAAGAATTGCCCTCTCTGTGTAGAAATCCATGCCGTTACGCCACATCTCCAGTATTGACTTGATTATGCATAGTTCAGTGTGGTATCACCGAAAATAGCCGAGGTCTGCTGTTTTTGATATTTCCAGCCAAAAGGCCCTTTTAGAAATGTCAGCCCCTGCCTCTCTAACATTCTCTGCACGTCCCTGTTTGAGAAACATCTTCACCAAGAGACGTGTGCACGCATCCCGAGTTTGCACATGCAGCACGCATGATGCACTTACCATGCACTCTGGTACGCGTGGTAAATAAAGCGTGTCTGTGACTTTCATAAACGTTTAACCAGTGCATGAAAACTGCTGACACACTCTGAATCCATTGGGACACAGGTTCTCTTTTCCATTTCCCGAAAAGTAGCCGTTTTGGACAGTTTTACAGCGAGGACATGCATGCATATAAAGACAACTCGCACATGAGCATCCATGGACACACAGTCACACCCATCTGCACATTAAATTAATACATTTAGGCCTAGAATTATTGAATGCTTTAACCAGTGAAAAATAGCAGACCTACAAGCTCGCAGCGCGGCACCGAGTGCCGCGCTGCGAGCTTGTAGATCTGCTATTTTTTTTAAAAAGTCGTGAAAATTGTGCGCAAATCTTTGAATATATGTATTTTCAAAGCGAGCGTTTGTAACTCACATTTTGCTTCCGGGTGGTCCCTGGAACTAAATACTTTGAGATGGGGGGTCCGTGGCCAAATACATATAATTTTGGGGGTTTTTAGCGAGGGTTCTGTCAGCATCTGCGAGATTGGTTCTGAGAATGGGTAGAATGTGCGAGGGGGGAAATAGTAAATAATGGGAGACTCAAAGAACATTTGTGTCCCAATTTGGCTGGGAGCCAGTCATTGGATTTTTATTCATTTTCATTTTTTCCATGCCATGCTGAAATACTACTTTTGAGATATTCAAGTTCTAAATAAATTTCTAACCTGCAAATGACCTGACGATCTCTCACATTAATTAAAAAAAGTCTTATTTACATGCAGAGTTAAGCTCTGGCGTTTAAGTGAAATGTAGCCTGAAATGTATGAAATGCTTTAGTGGCTTTATCACATTTTAGTGAGAAAAAAAAAAAAAGGTATTTTCAGTCCCTGTCTAAAGCTGTACTTTCCGAGATGACTGGCTCTCAGTGAGATTGGGACACATTTCAGCTTTCAGCTTTTTTCTCCCTCTCTCTCTCTGTATCGTGTACACAAGGTAAGATTCTCTGTGTTCTTCTATCGTGTAACTCTTAAAAAGGTCCATCAGACAACATTTGTTCACTCTGAGTTAAATGAACAGTGAGAATTTGACTCTGTGTGCCTGCATGCGTGTCTCCCATCCAAAGCACCTTCTTTTAGCTGCAAGACATGTTGAAACCAGACCTAATGCGATAGTCAGCCTTGCTGCACTTAAAGGAAGGCTTGTGGTTCTCTATCAAGTGAGTTGCTGACTACACCTTGTCCTGTACGGCCCTATAGCATGTCCACAGGCACAGACACCTTTTCCTTGTTCAGCTACAGTACAGTCCCAGTAGTCAGCAGATTTATGGGCAAAGTGAATGGCTTGACCATCACACATTGTCACTGTCGGGGGGAAACCTTGTATGTCCAAAACTGTTCCTTTTCTCTTTGTTTTTAAGCAAGGTGGTGCCATAGTTTTGTACTTTTTCTGTTTTGTATGTATCTATGGAGTTAACATTACTCTAATAGACCCCCAGGTGTGGTTCCAATATGCATTTTTGGTTACTTCCTGAAAGCTGAAAGCCTCTGAGTCAATTGAGATTGAAATACACCGATTTAACGACGTCATAAAAACATCCCCTCACTTTTTTCCATGCAAAAACACTGTGGGTGTGGCTAACTTCAGCTGGATCACCACCCACCTGAAAACCAGATATACTTAACTCTTTTAGTGCCTTTCCCGAACTACTTCAGGAGTTTTAAATAGGGTCCTGTGGTGATTTTTACAGAACATCACTTTATATTATCCTTGGGTTGTTACCGTGCCGCTGTTCTCGCCTGTGCGTGAAGCCCTGGTCTGCGGATCACTTACATTCGGCGATAACGTGCACGCAAAGCGTGCAATCCTCCATTCATTGCACTTCAAACAAGTCCCTTTTTCTCCAAATAATGTCGGAATCAAGCACAAAATGCATCTGTTCATGGCCCAAACACAGGCCTGCGTTAGCTTAATGCTAAAAATGGCTTCCTCCGTCTTCATCAACAAGACATCACGTCACACGTTGAAAAGTCAGAAAGAACGCGTTCGTCAATAACGTTCATCAAGCGGAAAACAAAGAGCGTTCAGTTCACGTTCGCCCAAAATATGAACGTGTTCATGAACGATCGTTCATTGAACGCGTTCGGGTACCACACTGACCCTGGCTCCGTCCTTCCCTCTGTGGACGTCGTTTACCCGCTTCATCAGGCACAGGTGTGTGTTTTATGCATGGACCGCCCCGTTTGTAATTAAATCCCACGGCCACGGCGCTCATAACGCCGTGCTGCTTCTAGGGATGTCTTTGAAGTGACCTTGAAGTAAGTCACGACTCGGATTTCAAAGGTAGAGGAACGGATGGGCGGACGGATGGACGGACGGACGGACGGACGGATGGATGAAAGAAGCTCAACCTAAGAAACGGATGAGATGATGAATGGACCGACACAGCTAAGGAGGGAAGAGTTTATGACCCCTCATTAAAGCCCTCTGTCTCCAGGATGGATGGAAGGTTTCTTAGGTTGACGGGAGCATGATGAAAGAGGAGAGTTATGCGAGCAGTACAGTACAGTATGTCCCTCAGGTGCAGGTCTTTTTGAGACCTCTCTGCATTCTGACCTGACTTCCTGCTACCTCGGCTACTTCCAAATGTGATTCAAATGACTGAATACATTTCAACGTTATGCATAATTTGAATGTCAAGAGCGATGTTTGAGTAGCCTGCCCTGGATTCACTCTTGCTCTCCCTCTACTCGCACATTTCTGAGCAGTGGTCACACCGTCTCCTAGCCTGACACTCAGCCTGAATTGACATTTCGTTTCACTCCATTATTCAGTCTGAACGTGCTTTCATCCGCAGCCGTTTCTGGGATGGGCGTTGCCAAAGAGGCAGTCTTTTGCGATTGGTTCACCACCTGAACAATCACAACAGTAGCAATGACGTAGTGTTGTTATGTGGCTGGCTAGTGACTAGGCTAGCCTGTTGCTTGCTACTTGCTAACCAAAGAAACAGGCAGAATAGGAGTGCTACGAACTAGTAATCAAACACAGCAAAACATGTCTGCTACTGATGTTTCATAGCGAGATCGATACGATCGCATGTTACCGCGGCGGGCGACGCAATGTTTATGTTTGGGAATGCGCGGTACGGTCCGGCGGCGGCGCTGGACCGCACATGAGTTCTGGGAAAACCCCACCCACGCTGCTCACAAGCCCCGGCGTCATCGAGTTGAAGCGACGCTGATTCGCCGGACGGATTTCCAAACGAGGAAAACAGCTTCAATGAGAGCACTCCCAGACCTGTATCGCCGAAACAAAAATTTAAATATAGATAGATAGATACCTTTATTATCCCACGGGGGAAATTCAGTTGCCCAGAGGCAGCACAGCAGTTAAGGTTACAAGTTACAGAGAAGTAAGAAAAAGAAAAAGAGTACTGTAGTGTACAGTCCAAAGAGCAAGCACAAAAAAATAAAACAAAAAGTGTCGAAAGCTATTGCAAAAACAAACAGTGCCAAACAAAAAGAGTGCACATAACAGTCACTGCTAGTCAATGCAGTCATGCAACACAAGTATCACACCGCCATATCAACACAATAATACACAGTACAACCAACACAACCCAATAGTGCAGGGCCAAGGGGTGTGGCTAGCGATTCAGGTCTGGAACCAGGCTAACCGTCTCCTTAACTTTTTCTCTGCCATTTTAAACATAGCTGTAGTAAGCAGCTGCCAAATTGTCCTTACCTTTTAACGTGGGCACGCGCACGCATCGTGCACAATCTGTGCGCGACTCATCTAGTAGACGTGTAGACTCGGTGACAAGCTTTCGAATACAAAAAACCCCATTGAAAAAGACATATCCGTTGCCACGCTGTATCTCTGCTTATCAGCCAGTGTTTACATGAAAAAGCATTGAAAAAAGCCAACTGTGCGCTATGGTAACACGTGGACACGTTCGCGCACAAAACGCACGATATGTGCGGGGATCATAATCCAGGCGTGTAGAGACTGGATCAAAGTTTCCAAACGCAACAATCCGATTGAAAAACGAGCGTTCCATCGCCCAGTAGCTTCCACTTCTGTTACACAGTAAACCAATGGAGGCGGGACTATGGCCCAGGCTCAGACTGGATACGGAAAGCTGGATCCGGTCCAGACCGGAAATGACCGGATACAGTTAGGGGGGCGGGCCTAAAGAGCCAGAATCAGCGAAAATCTGCGCTAATACTTTTAATCCTTTCATAATGATTAAAGCTAATTAAACTTTGCGGGCTCTACGGGCATGGCAGCGCGGTACAGCGGGAAATCTACGGTCTCTACGGGGATCGCGAGGTATGAGTTAAAGTGACCGTGTCTGTATGCGTATCATAGTCCAAAGTGAAGAGCTATCACCTCACCGTGGTGTAGTTTTCTAGCTATCATCTTGACTTTGTTATACATTTATAGGTGATGGCTAGAAAACTACACCTCGGTGAGGTGATAGCTCTTCACTTTGGACTATGATAGAGGCTTTAATGTTTCCTATCCTCCCTGTCTGTTTTAGAATTCTCTTTTTTCATAGGCTGTCTGTCTGTTGGCTGTCCCTCTTTCTGTTGTTCTTGTTTTAAACCTAGTGTTGTCTTCTTCAGAAGGCCGTACTCATAGCACGGACCAATCAAAGGCCATGAACGGTGCAAATTTTTTAGCATTTCAAACTTATGTGATCTATGTGTTACCTGAGACCTGTGCCAATAACCACAATCTGTGCAAGTGTGGTTACTATCTCAGATCAAAGGTAATATTCAGCTCGTATGAGTTGAATTTTTGATCTGTCCTTGCTGAGGTCATGATTGCGGTTATAACACGGACCAATCAAAGGTTGTGAACGGTGCTATTTTTTCTTTCTTTCTTTCTTTTTTTTTTGTGTTAAACGCCCTTGCAGGAATTAGTTTGCACCGCTCACTTCTCCCACAAATATAGGTAGAGATGGAGTTCGTTAATTTGTATTGATAATGAGCACCTGTCCATCTGTCCGTCTGTCCTGCTTATTGAGCCGGGCTTTTATCGAGCCCGCTATTGAGTGTTTTCTAATATTTTGTGGAAAGAAGATGAGAGATTCTGAAATTGTTTTGTTGCTGTGACTGTGAGTTTGTGGCTGACCACCATCTATGAAGATGACAATTGACAAAAGTGACAAATATTATCATTTAATATCATTAAAACAATCATTCATTAGTGTGCAATAAGTGTAAATTGCTTTATATTATGAATACTACTGTAATAATGTCTTGATTTCCTCTTATCTTGATTGTTTAAACATGACATCATGGGCCGCTATGCTCGATAACAATCTTGATAAGCCCATAGCTTATTGATACCGGGTACTCAATAAATGTGTTATCGTGTTTGTATCCCTAAATATAGGAGAAGTGAATAGGATTTTTACTCGAGTTGTGACCCATAACATTTTTACCGTGACCCACAAATGGGTCCCGACCCACTGTTTGGGAACCAGTGAGCCAGTCTAACCCACTTATCCTCCCTCTCTGTCTCTCTCTCTCTCTCTCTCTCTCTCTCTCTCTCTCTCTCTCTCTCTCTCTCTCTCTCTCTCTCTCTCTCTCTCTCTCTCTCTCTCTCTCTCTCTCTCAGGGGCGTCAGTTCAGAAAAAGCTAAGGTATGGCAACATGACTGGTGTCTTGCACGCGCGCACCAGTCATGTTGCCATACCTTAGCAAGAGGCATGATACATTTATTTTAAGAAGTACATTTTATTTTTTCCCCCGTTTCTAGGGTTTCTTGGGCTGGATATGGCAGCCTGGAATGGTTGTTCAAGTGCAGCTAAACTTGGCATGTTAGTAAACGTGCCACAATTAACAATAATGCATTGCACCTGTGCAGCTGACCTGCGGAACCTGGGAATATACCATGTTGTCAAGATGGGGAGAATACAATTGTGGAGAATATAATTATAATACCTTGTTAAAGTGACCATGTTGTGAAATTTTGCATTTGTAGTTATATTACTGTAATTTAACAACATAATAACCAGCACCCTCTCTCTCCCTCTCTCTCTCTCTCTCTCTCTCTCTCTCTCTCTCTCTCTCTCTCCTCTCTCTCTCTCTCTCTCTCTCTCTCTCTCTCTCTCTCTCTCTCTCTCTCTCTCTCTCTCTGTGTCTCTCTCTAGGATAACCTTCTGCCATCTGCCCTTCCAGAGCAAGTGGCTCTACATCGGCACGGAACGGGGGAACATCCACATCGTCAACGTGGAGTCCTTCACACTCTCAGGCTACGTCATCATGTGGAACAAAGCCATTGAACTGTGAGTGTCGCCTTGCCTCGCCCACCCTCCCACCCACCTGCCCCCATGTCCACACAACACATAAATGCACCGCGGTGGTGCTTTGTGCATTCAGGCACGTGCACACATAGACATCAGAGGGGGCTTGAGCCTCTGCCCTTTTATCCGTCTGTTAAAAAGTGTCCTCTCCAGACCATGAATGCAGTTTTTACTATGGTGAAAGAAATGCAAATGCCTCTTTTTCCATGCCCATACCTGAAGGCAGCATTCTAGAGAATTGCCTTGTCCAAACTCTCCTGAACTTGAACACATCATCTTATGTTGAAAGAATTGCCCTTTCTGTGTAGAAATCCATGCCGTTACGCCACATCTCCAGTAGGCCTATTGCCTTTTTTATGCTTAGTTTAGTGTGGTATCAAGTACTGAAAATAGCCAACCTCCAAGCTCACAACGCGTCGCAGCGCGACGCAGCGCGACGCAGTGTGAGCTTGGAGGTCTGCTATTTTCAATATTTTCACCAAAAGGCCCTTTTAGAAATGTCAGCCCCTGCCTCTCTAACATTCTCTGCACGTCCCTGTGTGCATTCATGCTATTGTTCTCCAAAAGGCCGTTGCGGTGCACAGCTGTATTGCGTTGTCTGTGTCCTGTGCCATATCGGAAGACGGCGGCTTCATTCCTGGATGCGTTTGAAGAATTTCTTTTGGTCTTACGTCATACTCGGGCACTGAGTATGTAATAACAGAAAAGGTCACACAGAATTAATCCCCAACAACAGCCAGTGTGTCATTGCCGCTTTGGATTAAAGCTGTCGGCTAAATGGCTCAAAAATGATTCATCGAGTGAACCCCCCCACCCACCCACCCCCTCGGGTGACAATCAGACTGACCCCTCCCGCTCCCCCCGTATTTGTCCTTTTGTGGAGACCACCTCTGCAGCGCAGAACACAAGGTTCTCGTAGACTCATCACGCGCAGCATTTGCAAGCCGATTTAGTGACTGTGAATCATGACTCTACGTGTCAGACGGCCATTGTGCTGCGGCTGAAAGATGACGACATTAGAAAGAATCATTGTAGTTCATCACTTCTAGCGAGGAGGGAGACTACTTTGAGCCACCCCACGCTTTCGTGGTGATGATCGTTAAGGTGGGCCCAAGGGGGTGTTACGAACCCACATGTCTAGCGGTAATGAGATCGTTACGTATTGCACTACGGACACCAGAATTGCAAAAATATATAATTTATTTACAATTACTATTTAAGATGTAGTAAGATGTGGTGACATGATTGTTATCTTTATGTTGATACAATGCTCTGGCTCAGCGTTAACAAAGCAGTGGCGTCAGTTCAGAAAAAGCTAAGGTATGGCAACATGACTGGTGTCTTGCACGCGCGCCTTCGCGCGCATGCAAGACACCAGTCATGTTGCCATACCTTAGCAACAGGCATGATACATTTATTTTAAGAAGTACATTCTATTTTTCCCCCCGTTTCTACGGTTTCTTGGGCTGGATATGGCAGCCTGGAACGGTTGTTCAAGTGCAGCTAAACTTGGCATGTTAGTAAACGTGCCACAATTAACAATAATGCATTGCACCTGTTTAGCTGACCTGCGGAACCTGGGAATATACCATTTTGTCAAGATGGGGAGAATACAAGTGTGCAGAATATAATTATAATACCTTGTTAAAGTGACCATTTTGTAACATTTTGCATTTGTAGTTATTTTACTGTAATTTAACAACATAATAACCAGCACAGATAGACAAAGAGACATTTATGGATTTATATTTAAAAGTAACTTTTATTTCCCCCCCTGGACCCAGGGTATGGCAGCTGCATACCCCTGCCATACCCAATTGACGCGCCTGTAACAAAGAAAAGACAAATAACTAAACAGATGACTAACAAAACAAAGAACAAACATGAGAGTACTAAGGCAGCAAAAGGGTTAACTATAACTCAACAAAAAGCCCTCCCTTTCCGATGGGGAATGCAACTCATAAGAATAAGATCACATAATAACACAACACCTGGGTCAACGGGGAGACAGCCACGGGTAATGCTGCCTCCTCGGCTGTCTGCTTCAGAGTGGGGCATCGGCTGCATCGCAGTGGAAGTGGTTTACTGGTCCCACTAAAAAATCTCCCATTCATGTTCCCCTTAGGCTTTTACAAAAATATTCATAACAATTATGTTAATCCTAGAACCAAGCCATCCAGGATTGCAGTGAATCATGACCATAAAACCTTTGATCCTATGTGAAAACATATTTTAATATTAGATTATTTGATATACCACATTTAATAACTAACCTTCGTTTAGCGATTTTCAAAATGTTCTTTTCATAGAAACAACGTTTTCATGGTCATGATTCACTGCAATCCCGAATGGCTTGGTTCTAGGCTTAACATAATTGTTATCAATATTTTGGTGAAAGTCTATGAGGAAAATGAACGGGATATTATTTTTTTATTGGGACCAGTAAACCACGCCCACTGCGATGCCTGGGTACAGGTGAGCACCCGCCGCCCACTCCCCGTTGCCGTGGATACGTGTGCCGTGGTGACCACCCAGTGGCGCCGATGGGCTCCACCACAAAGTAGTCCAGTCAATCTGAGGTTTGACCCAAAAGAAATTGCAATAGTAATGGTTCAAGGTTTTTTATGATCCTTAGGGTCATCCAAAACACATGTTAAAAATTGTCCAAAATATTCTTAGTGGATCAAGGTAAATTCAGGGGGTTCAAGTTTGGGTCCTTTCACTTACTATACAAGAAAAAAATACCTGAAAAAAAAAAAGTCTTCTTTAAGTAGCATGTGAGGGGTGTAACTAGGGTTTTTTCATGATTCTGAATCCATTGCAAGCATTTGTTTTGCACAAAAAACATTCCTCTGGCTAAAAACGGACCCCACAAAAGTGTGAAAAGTGATGACTCATCACTAAACCATCACTACACCATAGTGTTGTCTTGTGGGTCCGTTTTTGGCCCGAGGAATGTTTTTCGTGCAAAACAAATGCTTGCAATGGATTCAGAATCATGACAACCCCCTAGTTAGACCCCTCACATGCTACTTGAAGAAGATTTTTTTTTTTGGGGGGGGGGGGGGGGGGGGGTCTTTTTTCCTGTATAGTAAGTGAAGGGACCCAAACTTGAACCCCCTGAATATACCTTGATTCACTAAGAATATTTTGGACAATTTTTAACATGTGTTTTGGATGACCCTAAGGATCGTAAAAAACCCTGAATGATTACTATTGCAATTTATTTTGGGTCATTCCCCTTTTTAGCTTAGATTTACTGGCCTAAAGATCTTATCAGCGGCTAATTGCCCCAATGAAGCCTCCACCCAGGAGAACTCTTCTCATTCAGACTGCAGAGTAATACAGAGTGCAGCTTAATACTGAGGCAAAGGTAATGACAATAATATAATAATAATAATAGTAATAACAATAATAGTAACAGTGGGATGTGGCAAGAGTTTGACGGGCCTCCGTTTGGTGCCCTGCACTGTTGTGGCGTAAATTATTCACTGGAGCGTTTTGCTGCACTCTTCCTCCCGCGGCAGTGTGTGTGTGTGTGTGTGTGTGTGTGTGTGTGTGTGTGTGTGTGTGTGTGTGGAGCGAGCGAGACAGAGAGGAGGAGGGGGGAGAGGGGGGGGGGGGGGGGGTTGGAACAGGTGTCTGCCGAGATCAGTGTACGGTACACACAGACGTCTGGGCTTGACAGGGCTGGAGGAAAGTGAACGGAGAGAGGAGAGTGTGTGTGTGTGTGTGTGTGCGTGCAGGGGCGTCACAAGGAGGGGGGGGGGAGTGGGACTGAGTTACTAGGGCCCAAGGTGGAGGGGCCTTCATTATTTTATATTTTAGCTATTGAAAAACAGCAGATATACAAGCTCACAGCGCGGCACCGAGTGCCGCGCTGCGAGCTTGTAGATCTGCTGTTTTTGAAAAGTCGTGAAAATGTGGGCAAATCTTTGAATATATTATGTATTTTTTAAGCGAACATTTGTAACTCAAAATTTGCTTCTGGGGCGGTCCCTGGAACTGAATGTTTTGAGATGGGGTCCGTGGCCAAATACTTATCATTTTGGGGGTTCTTCACATGAAAAGGTTTGAGCACCACTGAGATAGAAACATAGGTTTTTCAAAAAACCTTAGAAGGATTTGAGATATTCAAAGACTTGCACAATGTTCACGATTTTTCAAAAATAGCAGATCCACAAGCTCACATCGCGGCACCGAGTGCCGCGCTGCGAGCTCGTAGATCTGCTATTTTTGAAAAGTCGTGAAAATGTGTGCAAATCTTCGATATATGTATTTTTTTAACCGAACATTTGTAACTCAAAATTTGCTTCTGGGGGGTCCCTGGAACTGAATGTTTTGAGATGGGGGTCCGTGGCCAAATACATGTCAAAGGTTTGAGCACCACTGACATGGAAACATAGGTTTTTCAAAAAAACCTTAGAAGGATTCGAGATATTCAAAGACTTGCACAAATGTTCACGATTTAAAAAAAATAGCAGATCCACAAGCTCGCAGCGCGGGGGGGCATTCAGAAACACCCCCTCTTAGAAACCTCCCCATTCAGAAATACCCCCACTGAGGTTAGGGTTTAGGTGACACCTCCATTTAGAATAATGGAAGTCGATCTTCTGAATGGCAATGTTTCTGAACTAGAAAGTCGCGGCGCTAACGCGCCGCTCCTGTCTACCCCCCCTCGCCTCGTTGTTAACGCGAACGCAGTTAAATGTAAGCAGTTGAAATGATTGATTACCTGTGTGTTTCTGCTGAAGTGTTGTGTCCGGCGTGCAGATGAAGACTGAAGAATTAAAAGTCAGTGCGTCGAAAGCGAGCATGATAGCATCCATGCACGTCCGTATGAACACAGCAGCTGAGAGCGACATGGGTTCTGAAGGCAAAGGTGAATTCAGTGACGTAACGGCGGCTCCGGCAGAGAAGTATAGGTTCCACTTGCGCAAAGGCACGTCGCATCCGCATACGTCATGGACGTTTACTTGAGAGACACGGAAGAAGGAGAGACTGTAAAGGATAAGTAATTATCGTCTCAGGAAGAAGGACAGACCTTTCAGGAAGAAGGATATGTGACGTAGCACCGTTCGCGGTTGAGGCAGAAAAGCGTGGCAAAGAAGGTAAAAGAATGCATAAAGACCCAAGAAATAGCGACGGTCGAAAAGCGAGAGGTATGATTGTGCTGTTGGTTAAATGGTTTTGGGAATTGGGCCGTGGGTCTGTGCTAACATAGCTGCAGTGCAGGATACAGTACAGGGGGCGTGATTAACTTCTCAGGGAGTGGCTAACTTCTAAGTTGTATATAAGGATAGAGATGTTGTCACACCAAATTCTGGGCCCTGGGTACAAGGATTCACTGCGGGTCCCCCATGAATGTTCTTCATAGGGGGAACTGGGAACGCATTATTACGCGTTATTTTGTACTTTAACTATTGAAAAATAGCAGATCCACCAGCTCGCAGTGTGGCACCGAGTTCCCCGAAGAACATTCATGGGGGGGCCCGCAGTGAATCCTTGTACCCAGGGCCTAGAATTTGGTGCGACACCCCTGCGTGTGTGCGTGCGAGGAAGGGAGCCAGGGGAAGGCAGAAGGCGACTGTGAGGATGAAGGAGGAAGGGAGGAGAGGAGAGGAGAGGAGAGCAGAATGACAGAGAGCTTCTTTTTGCCCGAGGAGAAAGAAACCCGCTGCACCAAGGAAGGAGGAGTGATAAAAGTGATGCAGAGACAGAGTGATGACAAGGAGGTAAATGCAGGTTCAAGGAAAGCACATGGTCGGGGGATATCTTCAGAGATAGTGTCATATCCTGGAATAAATTCCTTACCAAAACATTTCTTCACCAATGTGTTCGTAAAGGTGTCTAGTAACACATTCCACAAAGACTGAAATTCAGTTTCCCTAGGAGAATCCTTGACAGCTGCTGAAAGTTGGGGTCCCATTAACGTAACTATACAGGATAAAACACACCAAAATAAATATGCAAGTAGTATGTGAGGGGTCAAACTAGGTTTTTTTCATGATTCTGAATCCATTGCAAGCATTTGTTTTGCACAAAAAACATTCCTTGGGCTAAAAAAAAGGCCTCACAACACTATGGTTTAGTGATGAGTCATCACTTTTCACAGTTTTGTGGGAGCCGCCTTCACCCCAAGGAATGTTTTTCGTGCAAAACAAATGCTTGCAATGGATTCAGAATCATGAAAAACCCCTAGTTTGAGCCCTCACATACTACTTAAAGCATATTTATTTTGGTGTGTTTTGTCCTGTATAGTTAATTTAATGGGACCCCAACTTTCAGCAGCTGTAACGGATTCTCCTAGGGGAACTGAATTTCAGTCTTTGTGGGATATGTTACTAGACACCTTTACAAACACATTGGTGAAGAAATCTTTTGGTAAGGAATTTATTCAAGGACTTTTTAAGATATCCCCCGACTAACAAGAGGCTTCCAGATGAAAGGGACGCAGGAATGGTTTAAGCCAGTGGTTCTCAAACTTGGGGTCGGGACCCCAAGTGGCGGGTTCCCCAAATTATTTTGTGGGGTCCTCAGAGGATTAGCTTAATGTAAAAAAAGAAATGTCTCACTCAGCGGTAAATAAACGTACATATGTGTATACAGCAGGGTTCCCCAATAGGCGGCCCGCGGGCCATTTGCGGCCCACGGGGGGCTACTGTCTGGCCCCCACCAACCCCAGTAATAATGGTGGTATAAGAGCAGCAACAACACTAGTATATCGTCGTTGTCGGGTGGAAATCTCGTATCTCCAAATGTGTACGTTCTTTCGCAAATCATACAAGGCTGTCGCACAAAAGTAGTGGAAACACCAGATGTACAAGCACGCAACGCCTCACGGTGCGAGGCGTTGTGTGCTTGTAGATCGGCTGTTTTCACTAGTTTAAATTATTTTTAAAATGGTAAATGCAAAATGAACGGTTTTTGGACATGCAAGATTTTCACCCGACAACAACCTGATATCTGAACTGTTGCTGCCGTCGCCCCCTGCAATGTTGTGGCCCTTTGCTTGGTACCCTAGACATAATTCGGCCCTTGGGGAAAACTAATTGGGGAACCCTGGTATACAGGGTATCTGCACATTTATAAAGTGACAATTTAAGGACTTTCAAGACCAAAACTGGCCAAAGTGTCAAATATGAAGTAAGCAAGAGGCGAACATTAGCCTGGCTCCAGCCAATAGACCCACCCACTCTCTGAGTGAACTGCATCTCTTGGTCTGGATGTGTCATATGACGCGTCTCTTGATACGGTATCTTGGCCTACCGACCAATTAAATCAATGCAATACGGAGGAGGGGTGCGTCTAACTTTTGAAAATCAACAGAAACAGTGGAGGGAGGGGTGGCTCACCAGCGTTCTTAATTGCCTCCTTTGATCTTCAGAAGAGCTGCAACTACAAGTGTCGATAGCTCGTTAGTGATTCTCTCTAATCAATGAAACATCAAAGACAATGACCTGTTTGGTGCATGTCATAGAGGGGAGGGGGAGGAGGGAATGTTTTGTGTGCAAAAGTCAAACACAACCCCTCCCACCAGATCTCTTGTGATTGGGAATTTCAAATTTTAAATCCCCTCCCCTTTTCAATCAAATAGAATGGAGACAACTTCAGACTCAAGCCCCAGCATAGAGTCTGAAATCAGGCTAGGCGAACATTGCTGACCTTCCATCCTCCTCATTCCCATCCCCCGTTTGAGTATTCAGGCTGGCTCTCTGCCTCCATGCTCAGTTCATATCTCCTCTCCTCTGTTCTTCTCTGCTCTCCTCTCGTCCCCCACACATTATTCACTATCAAATATACTCAAGTCATTATCCCCCCTTTAAGCCCCCCTGCCCCTCTGTCCCCCTCTATCTCTCTTTTTCCTCTCTCTGTCTTTGTATGTCTCAGTCCAGGGGCGTCACAAGGGAGGGGGGGGGGGGGGGGGGACTGAGTTACTATAGGGCCCAAGGTGGAAGGGGCCTTAACTATTTTATACTTTAGCTATTGAAAAATAGCAGATATACAAGCCTACAGCGCAGCTCCGAATGTGTGCAAATCTTTGAATATATGCATTTTTTAAGCGAACATTTGTAACATTTGTAAATTTTGCTTCCGGGGGGTCCCTGGAACTAGCTATTTTGAGATGGGGTGCCGTGGCCAAATACATATAATTTTGGGGGTCCTTCACATGAAAAGGTTTGAGTACCACTGACATAGAAACATAGGTTTTTTAAAAAAACCTTAGAAGGACTTTTTTCACGATTAAAAAAAAAAAATAGCAAATCTACAAGCTTGCAGTGCGGCATTCGGTGCCGCGCTGTGAGCTTGTATATCTGCTATTTTTCAATAGTTAAAGTACCCAGGGCCCAGAATGTGGTGCAACACCCCTGTCTCTATCTCTTTCTCTCTCTCTCTCTCTCTCTCTCTCACACACTAGTTCCACCACAGACTTTGCCGTGTCGTTTCCGTGCTGCTGTCATCCTCCGCATATTGCAGATGTGCAGGTTGTGTTTTGTGGAAATGGGTTTTCCATATCTTCTTTGTCCAGGCCCGCTCTTAAACAGTCACACATTAGCTGTGTACCAAATTGTTCCTCACACTTGGCCGTTGTAGTAGGAATCGATTCTTGGATCGGCTACAGATGCTTTGTGTGTGCGTGTGTGTGTGTGTTTGTGCGTGCGCGTGTGTGTGTGTGTGTGTGTTTGTGTGTGTGTGCGTGCGCACACATACTCGCGTGCTCTCGTTAATCCTTGTGCATACTGTAAATGTGTCTTTCTTTGATGGAGACCCGAGGTCTCCTTCGCTCTGTCTTTCTCTCAATTCTCTTCCTCGCTAACAGCAGGGATGCTGTGTGTGTGTGTGTGTGTGTGTGTGTGTGTGTGTGTGTGTGTGTGTGTGTGTGTGTCTGTCTGTGTGTCTGTGTGTCTGTGTGTGTGTGTGTGTGTGTGTGTGTGTGTGTGTGTGTGTACCTCACTATCTTGCCATTGTCTGCTTGATTCTGTCATCATCAGAAGGATGACAGTTAACAATAGGACTCATTATTTCACACCACTTCAGTTGCATGGTATTGCACGCACACCCGTGTGCGTGTGCAGACTGTGCACGCACACTCACACTCACACTCACACTCACGTACACACACACATGCACGCTCAAACTCAGTATTAAAGGGCTTTGCACGCAGGCCCGTTCCGTTTTTTTCTTTTGCTGCATGATTAAAACGCATTGGATGGTGTGCGATGTAATGCGGAATCTTCACTGCGGATCCGAAAAGGAGTCATAAAAGGAGTCAATGTGTTTTACTGCATGCGAAAAGACGCACAAATCGAACTGGGTACGATTGGGGGAAGAAAAAAAAACGCACTGCCGCAGCCACTTGCCGCACGGCAAATTCGGAGCAGGTGTGCATGCGGTCATACTGAATCATTGGTTTCTTTAACCCATTTAGGCCTAGAATTATTGAATGCTTTAAACAGTGAAAAATAGCAGATATAGAGGCTTGCGAGCTTGTAGATCTGCTATTTTTGAAAAAGTTGTGAAAATGTAATCTTTGAATATATGTATTTTCAAAGCGAACGTTTGTAACTCAAATTTGGCTTCTGGGGGGTCCCTGGAACTCAATATTTTGAGATGCGGGTCCGTGGCCAAATAAATGTCATTTTGGGGGTCCTTCACATGAAAAGGTTTGAGAACCACTGACATAGTAGTCTCTCAAGAACAGACTAACTGAGCTCCAGTTAAGTTACAATTCATTGGGTAGCGGAGTAACGTAACGGATTAGTTTTTCAAGTCAGTAACTTAAGTAACGAGTTACTTAAAAATGTAACGATACCCAACACTGTTCAAAAGACACATATAGAATCGGGTCCAAATTCAAATTTTCACAATTTTTCAAAAATAGCAGATCTACAAGTTCGCAGCGCGGCACTCGGTGCCGCGCTGTGAGCTTGTATATCTGCTATTTTTCAATAGTTAAAGCACAAAATAATGATACACAATACTGTGTACCCGTTCTAAAATGAAATGGTCAGTTTTCTCGCGCCTGTCTGCTTGGCCCTATATTCAGAAGGTTGTATTATTGCAGTGGAGAACGGCGTACTGTAGAGTGAAGCCCAGAGGAGCAGAGTGAGTAATTCAACAGAGACTGTTCCACTTCAGTCGTTTTCTTTCCCCCAATCACTTCCTCTCTCACACAGTCACAACGCCTTACTGTCCAGCCTGTGCAGTCAAACACTCTGTGTCAATTGAGCTCTGAGAGTGAGTGTGCAAATATCTTTGTCTGTTAACACTGAGGATGTTGCTGTGTAAACTAGATCGGTTCTGTTCAATTCACGCATATTATTTGCGGTTGTGAAGCACGCCTGCAGTACAGTAGAGGTGTGCATTGGCACTGCCCTCGTCATTCAATTCCATTACCATTCACCAGGTAACCATTCTATTCCATTCCATTCCATTCTACAATGCATTGCTATGCATCACACTTTTCTATATTAGTGCACAACATGGCAAAATATCAGTCAATGCAAGCAGTCAACCGTTTGTCGTACACACTTGTGGGTGGTGTCAATTGACTTGATTAACAGTCCTTCACCTTAATTGGTTTAACTTTGCCCCGCCCCCTCCTCTGATTGTCCCAAACTGTATTTGGCTTTACTCATTAACTGTTTGTCGTACACACTTGTGGGTGCTGTCAATTAACTTCATTAACAGTCCTTCACCTTAATTGGTTTAACTTTGCCCCGCCCCCTCCTCTGATTGGCCGAAACTTTATTTGGCTTTACTCATCAACCGTTTGTCGTACAAACTTGTGGCTGGAACCAATGCCACTCACAGGCCTCTTTGTGTATACTGTGACCTGACGGTCGCTTATCTCCCGATTAGGGAGTCTTACTGGTTATGTATAATTGCGACCATAGGTCACAAGTACTTTGAAAACCGGCACATCTTGTCCGCGTATCTCTGTCTGTCTGTCTGTCTGTCTGTCTGTCTGTTTGACTGTAGGTCACGCCTGACACTGTGGTTCCCCTGAATAGAATGTTTGGTTACCACCGCGCTCTGACTTGACTGGTGCGGTGTCCCTTTAGATCAACAAGTATTCATAGGAGAATGGATCGCACACAGTGGCAAGAGTTGCTTTTTCTTTCTTTTTTTTTGTCAAGACGAGAAACTTGACATTTAATTTAAAAAATCGCACCCGTGCGAAGTGAGCGGTGCAAACTAATTCCTGCGCGAATCAGTGTTGATAGGCATGCATGGCAATATTGTTTTTGTTGTGTATGATGTCAGTCTAGAGGTCTGCTCAGACTATATAAGTCTTTATCGTCATTTCTCATCAGTTAGTTGACCAAGCTATGGATTGTAACCTCTAAGAGTGTCATAGTGTAATGATAAGTGACCTTATTTACCTCCAGAGAGGCCTCCAGAGAGGCGAGAAGAGGCCAGAAGATGAATATTTTAGTTTTTCAAAGTCTGTTCATTTGTATTTTAAACTTGTATTAGCTGCCTATCATTTATAACCTGTAAGATTTTCCACAGTCTGTCTAAAAGTGTGGTTATTTTATCGCTTATAAGTGATATTCATCTAATACAATTTTGAAATTCAAGGTTAGCACCGCTCAATAATTTTTTATGACGTATTTTACGCGGCCTAAACGCGTTATGACGTATTTTACGCAGCCTAAACACTTTCTAAATCAGGGTTAACCAATCGGGTGCCTCTGTGACTATGACATCATGGACAGATCAACAGAATCGAAGTGTTTCATTGGTCTAGCGAACTCATGTCATCATCATTTGTGACATCATAGTTTTGGTAAAAAAGCGGTCTATAGGAGCGGTTAGCACCGCTCAAAAAAGAAAAAGAAACTGTGGTTCCCCTGACACATCACTGTGACATCACAGGGATATCACAGGTGACATCACTTATGTAAAAGTCCATATATGGGTATTCCCCAGAATCCCTTTTATGCCCATATATGAAGATCCCTGATGTCATCGATATACATCACTGGCCAAATGGCCAAGAATTGTCGCCCTGAGGCGTCTTACTAGTTATATTTACTACCACTACAATACAGTACAGTGATACTATACTATATGCAGCATGGATGGGGTTTGCTTCACAGAACAACATACTGAATGCTAATGAGTTCTAGAGACTGTAGTGTACAGTATACAGTACAGTATACAGTACAGTATACAGTGGGTTCCTTTCTATACCAAACCTACTGTACCTGTAAGAACTTCCCTGAGCGTGTGTGTGTCAGCCTCCCCCAGTTAAAGTACACCACCACATGCATACTGGAACAGAAAAATACAGCGTGAATGACTGTTCTACTCTCTACAGTCAAATCCTCAGTATTATTTACATCCCAGAGTGCCCATAGTATTTGTACACTTGGAGAGTTAATTCATCTAGGCCTAGAATTATGTGATTGCTTTAACTATTGAAAAATAGCAGATATACAAGCTCACAGCGCGGCACCGAGTGCCACGCTGCGAGCTTGTTGATCTGCTATTTTTGAAAAGTCGTGAACATGTCTGCAAATCTTTGAATATATGTATTTTTTAAGCAAATGTTTCGCGCTGCGAGCTTGTATGTCTGCTATTTTTGAAAAGTCGTGAAAATGTCTGCAAATCTTTGAATATATGTATTTTTTAAGCAAACGTTTGTAACTCAAATTTAGCTTCTGGGGGTCCCTGGAACTAAGTATTTTGAGATTGGGGTCCGTGGCCAAATACATATCATTTTGGGGGTCCGTCACATGAAAATGTTTGAGAACCACTGACATAGAAACATGTCCAAGGACCTCAAAAGCCACTTATAGAATCGGGTCAAAATCGGGTCAAAATTCTCATTTTCATGATTTAAAAACAATTGCAGATATCTGCTATTTTTCAATAGCTAAAGCATAAAATAATAATAATACACAATAATGCTTACCCAGTCTAAATGGCTTTTAAACTAATGCTGTATCCCCGAGGCCTTGCCTACAGTATGTGGAGCCAAGCCGCTGTAGCGGTGGCAGCGGCCCCAGGCAGGGCCGGGTCGGATGCCTGCACGGCCCCGGGCAGGGCCGGGTCGGGTCTGCACGGCCCCGGCATAGCAGCAGTGCAGCACAGCCTTGTTTGTTTGTGTGACTCACGCACCTCGGTTCCTGAGCTACTGTACTGGAAAGATTAATGAACGTGCTCACACGCAAACTAAAAATATCTAGCCTACTGTATGAAAGAGCAGGGTGCAGTTGCTGCTCCAGGCGGTAAAGGCCATGTCATGGAAGGTCAGTGGAGGATGGTTCACCCGCGGATAAGAATGAAGGATGTGGAAAAACACTACCTTGTTGGGCCCTGAGGAACACCAGAGAGGTCTAAGACAGTGGTTTTTCAAGAGGGAACAAAACAACATGCACTTAACTTTAACATTGCACATTTTAAGGTATTTAAACAGGCTAGTATCATATATAAGACCCTAAATGGTCTATGCCCGCCTCCCCTAAGGGAATTCATCAAAAGGAAGCCCGATAGAGGACTCAATACGAGGGCAATCGCTAGAGGAGACTGCGAAGTGCCACACCGGGCAACCACTTTTGGAAAAAAAAAACACCCTCTCAGTCCAGGGCTGTTCAATCTGGAATGACCTACCTCTATTAATAAGAGACTGTTTGTCATTTCCATCCTTCAAGTTTAACCTAAAAAAATATGGTTACTTGACAATCAAACGTGTGACAATGTATAGTCTTAATAGTCTTAATAGTATAGCACATGTATGTATAGTATAGTTTTTAATCGTCCTTTTTGCGAATAGTATAGTACTTAGTAAGTACTTAGTGTAATAGTATGTATGTGTTTTAGGTGTCTTCTCTTGATGTAAGATTTTTGTTGGTATATGTTTTGTTTTGTGTTTCATGTGGGACTACGGATGGAATTTAGCATTCTTGCTAAGTCCGGTATATTTACATTGCTTTATGTAGTGTTCATTAATATACACTGTCTTGTCCAAATAAATAAATACAATGAAATAAAATAAAATAAATAAATAAATTAAACAAAACACATTCCTATATAAAAATTTGACTTCAATTAAAACGTCTGATGAAATGTCTCTCTTTAACCCATAAATGCCAAAAAATAATCTTTTAAATCCTAATGGTTTTCTGAAAACTTGTTTCTATGATCGGTGGTGCTCAAACTTGTTAATGTCAAGGACCCCTAGAAATATATATTCAAGTGGTTATTCGGCAAAGTGTGACGTATGACATTCACTGACAGCTATGTTTTGTTTTCTTACCTTTTAAAATGAGTCCCAGCCTGTCCATCTCAAGTAAGATTGTGCACATCCACATGTACGCCACGCCGCGGTGTCGCCGACAAAAGATTGCACGCTAATCCGTCAGGACGCTCCGAAGCTATGAGTATTTAGTTAGCATGTTTACACTGGAGCGCCACGTGCCGAACAGGAAACAGAGAAATGGGTGTTTTCCTGCAAAATGTAACATTAGAGTGAATGGATCACAACTACTTCCTGTTTCATTTTGGAAACCGGATCTGATTATTTTACAGCACACTATCGCAATTATTAATTAAATGAAATAAAACCAAAAGATGTGCAGAGACGAGTTAGGCAGGGATTGAGTTAACGTCAAGTCCTGGTCCAAGGCTAGGTTATAATAATCATTATACAACAGGTAGTCGGGCTCTCAATGGAAAACAGGCTCTCCATACCGTGCGATAATGAGCACTACTGCACGGTCTCATCAAATAAAGAAATCAACTGCGTTTGTCGCGAAAGAGAGCAAGCGTGCCTCTCTCCCCACACTATGCTAGGCGTCTAGGCTAGCGGTTTTCATGTGAAGTTCAGGGACATAGTAGCTAAGTGAGGCATTAAAAAATTACAAATTCCTATCGTATATCTTAACTCTCCTACTGCCAGATTATTTATTTATTTATTGGGTCTGGCGCCATCAAAAAGCGGCTTACCTTTGCGACGTTATAGTAGATAGACAGACAGACATTTATTTATTTATTTTTATTTTTTTTGGTTGTGCAATAGTGCACTTTGGTCTGCCAGGCAGCAGAGGGCGGCGTCATGCGAGAATGAATGTGAATTTGCCTGTTATGTGTTGAAGAAGAAGAAGACCAGTCACTGGCCACAGAGCCTCAGAGCCAGAGAAAATCAACAAGGAAGTGAATTGTTCTCCGTTGATGTTAACGCATAATGGATTTTTTACACCATCACCGCGGAAAATGTGTTTACAGTAGACGGCCGCGCGACGCCTCATCAGCTTACAGTCATCAGACGAACGAACCGAACGAGCGCCGTATTGGCATCGAGGTTCTGTAAAAAATGGGGCGAACGTGAACGTTCGAAGCGGCGGGAGAGTTAATTACAATGAAATGAAGTTGACGTGTTTTTTTTTAAGGGCAATAGTTGTATAATCGCAATATTACACTCGAGGGTCTGCACACCCTCTCGTGTAATATTTCTTAAATGATCGTGGGTTAGGGTTAGGGTCTGACTCGTGAGAGTCAATCTGCAGTTTTGTACCAAAGAACGGGATTGTGCCCAGGGACCTGGTCGAGTTGGTTGCCTTTCAACCTCCACCGTTGTTTCGGAGAAGCCGAGGGAGTGACGTTGGGCACGTCGGAATATAAGGCCACCTGAAGGAGGCGGGCCTTAGTAACATGATTGACCTGCCCTTTGGCCAATGGCATTGGCCTGTCAGGTGCAAATGTACAGGATTCTCTGTCTTAGTGTGTCGCTGAGAGCGCCACCCATAGGAAGGAATATTCCTTCCAGAGTTAAATAAACCAGTAAGACTCCCTAATCGGGAGATAAGCGACCGTTAGGTCGCAGCGTGATTTTAGGCCAAAATGTGTAGGAGCAGTGTCCAAAAATGTGTTTGGAAGAATCGGCCTGATGGTGGCGCTATATGGGACAGATCCATGTTGATGAGATGAGTGTAGAGCAAGTGTGTACCGATTTGCGTGATTTTAAGGCTTGATGGGTAAAGGTTGTGGTTTGGCAGGCAAGGAGTGTGTGTGCAAAATTTGGCAACGGTTGCGGAGATATGAGCAGGGCAAAAGTGTGACGTGTGACGTGTGACAGACTGACTGACGGACTGACTGACAGACGGACAGCTGGTCGACACAGCTGAAACATAAAAAGGGCTTTATCTATGAATGAAACGCCAGGGAAGCAGAGATCTGATTGTTTTCACGGCGACACTTTACCGCGATGGTCGGCCGCGGTTTGGATTTTAGTTTCGCGAGCGTTTGTAAACAAATGGATTTTCTTCCTCAATCGTCAGTGGACACCCACGTGCACACGCACGAAGCTTCCGAGGCTCTTCAAAATAAAGCGTGAGTGAACGGCGGCAGCAGCAACAGCTAGAAATGTTATAAACCTGAGCATCCCATGTGTTAATGACTAGTATAGTAGTATTAAAATGTATATTTTTTTATGTCCAATGTATTTGTATTTAGGTTCATAAAGTTAACCTATAACTAAATGTGTTTGAAATGAAATCAAAATGTTACATTTCAGGATTCCAATTAAGAAATAACAAAATATAATTCAGGATTCCAATTCAAAAGCTTGAGCTTGTAGATCGGCTATTTTTGCTTCTATTGTATGCAATACTAGAATGACAAATGTGGCCCTCTGGAGTGAAGGTGGAAATATAGTGGCCCTCACCATCATCAAAGTTGCCCACCCCTGGTCTAGTGTGTGTGTGTGTGTGTGTGTGTGTGTGTGTGTGTGTGTGTGTGTGTGTGTGTGTGTGTGTGTCTGTGTGTGTGTGTCTGTGTGTGGGGGGGTATTAGCGACTTTAAGGTCGATGGTTTTTCAGGACGGCAGCGCCAGGCGGAGTACGGCTACTATGACGTAATCGCCGTAGAGGTCGAAATCGTTAAGCAAACGGCCGTCGGCGACGGGTTCCCACACCTTTTACTGAACTCTTTGGTTCCCATGGCGACGCGTCTATGCAGGTTTATACACTGATCGTTTTCGGGTTACCGTCGCCGTATGCTGTAGCCGTCCATTGCTTAAAGTCACTAGTGTCATGTTGCTAGGGGGGGGTTGTAACGTGTTAACTTGTAGTATTGTCACTTTTAACGTTGTTAAAGTGTGTTGCTGGGTGACATTGTCATGGTGACTGCAACTCAGCTGCCTTAGAATGGGTTGCCCACGGCGACGCCAGCTGTGCTGAGCTTCACCGTGCAAGTGTGTGTGTGTGTGTGTGTGTGCGCGCACATGTGCGTGTTTTGTGTGTGTGTATCTACAGTATGTCTCCTCTTGCAAGGTGAAGGCTAGCCGTGGGGTGTGTGTGTGTGTGTGTGTGGGGGGGGGGGGGGGGGGGGGGTCCATGTGCTGTGAAGATTATGTCAAGAACACCCTGGAACATTTGCTTGACAGTGTGTGTGTGTGTGTGTGTGTGTGTGTGTGTGTGTGTGTGTGTGTGTGTGTGTGTGTGCGTGTGCGTGTGCGTGTGCGTGTGTGTGTGTGTGTACAGTATATCGTTGTTTCAGGTGGAAACCTTGTATGTCCAAAACCGTACGTTTTGTATTTACCATTTCACACCCAATGTGAAGTGAGCGGTGGTCGTGCTTGCATAACGTCTTCAGACTAGGATTTGAGTCTAGGATGTACAGGCTATGCTACACACACGTTTTGCTTTGGCAAAACGCTGAGGAAAAAGGCTACAGACATACGACATGACATCACTAGACAAACATGATGCCACGTACACACATTTTGCTATGGCAAAACGCTGAGGAAAAAGGCTACAGACACACGCACAGCCACGTATAGGAGCGGTCTACCACCGCTCAAAAACAGGAGTTGTGTGCTTGTAGATCTGCTATTTTCACTAGTTTTGTGTGACAGTCTTGTATGATGAAGCAGGGTTTACTTTACGTAAAAACGTAAAAAATGAAACCTAGAGATACAAGGTTTCTGCCTGACAGTGACGATGTTCTGTAAGGTATATACCAGTGATTCTCAAACTGTGGGCCGAGGCCCACTGGTGGGCAGTGATGGTATTGCAAGTGCTCCCCCAAATAATTTCCAACTAAGATAGTTAGCCGGGGACCCAGTCACCCTGAATGTGAGATGACCTGTGATGTCATGCCGTACTTTTTATTTCTGTTTTATCTATTAGTTTGGTCATTAAGGTCCACAGAATGAGAGGCCTGCTCTGCCGGAAACATCGCGAAAAAATGTCCCATTGACTTTACTATAAAAGAAATCTTAAAAAGAAATCTGCTTTAAGTAGCATGTGAGGGGTCAAACTAGGGATTCTTCATGATTCTGAATCCATTGCAAGCATTTGTTTTACATGAAAAACATTCCTTGGACTAAAAAAACAAACCCACACAACTGTGAAAAGTGATGAGTTATCAATTTTTTCATTCTTTTCTTTGAGTCATCACTTTTCACAGTTTTCCGGCAGAGCAGACCTCTCCTTCTGTGGACCTTAATGACCAAACTAATAGATACTAATTAATGACCAAACTAATAGATACTAATTAAAATGATTGCGACCGTCAGGTCCCATTTACTATCAAAACCTCGACCAGCTGTCTGTCTGTCACACATCACACTTTTCCCCTGCTCATATCTCCGCAACCGTTGCCCCGATTCATGCCAAATTTTGCACACACACTCCTTGCCTACCAAACCACAACCACCTTGCAAAACACATTTATGGACACAGCACCTACAATTTTTGGCCAAAGATCACGCAAATCAGTACACAGTATGTCTACACTCATGTCATCAACATGGATCTGTCCCATTTAGCGCCACCTCCAGGCCGATTTTTTAAAACACATTTTTGGACACTACTCCTACAGATTTTGCCCTAGAATCACGCAAATCGCTACACAGTATGTCTACACTCATGTCATCAACATGGACCTGTCCCATATAGCGCCACCATCAGGCCGATTTTTTCAAACACATTTTTGGAAACTGCTCCTACAGATTTCGCCCTAAAATCACGCAAAACGGTACACAGTATGTCTACACTCATCTCATCAACATGGATCTGTCCCATATAGCGCCTCCATCAGGCGTGATTTCTTCAAACACATTTTTGGACACTACTCCTACACATTTTGCCCTAAAATCACGCTGCGACCTGACGGTCGCTCATCTCCCGATTAGGGAGTCTTACTGGTACTATGTTGGTTCCGTCAATCCAACCCAGAACACAATGCATTGATTGATTACAAAAATAAACATGCTCAGCCTTTCTGCTGTTGAGTTAAATGGTCAGATGGGAGGAATTAATTTTCCTCCATTATTAGATTTCACAAAGCGCCGTAAGACGCTGCACACTGGGTGTTTAAACAAATAAATGGATGAATTAATGCATGCATACAGACATGTTTATATGATCTATTATTCACGTACTGTATATGTCTACACACAATACATCACATAGTGTTTTCCACTGGCATAGACCTCATTACAATAAGGAACAACCCTGTGTACACACTAAACGTGTGCTGCTGCTTTTCTCGTTCCAAACACCTCTTTGGTTGTCTCTGCAAAAATGCTGAGTCATTAGTGGGCAAATGTTAATTCTTCCACGAGCACATTTATCAAATGAAGGCAGGCACGTGCACACATAGACATCAAAGGGGGCTTGAGCCCCTGCCCTTTTATCCGTGTGTAAAAAGTGCCCTCTCCAGACCATGAATGCAGTTTTCACTATGGTGAAAGAAATGCAAATGCCCTCTTTCCATGCCATACCTGAAGGCAGCATTCAAGAGAATTGCTTTGTCCAAACTCTCATGAACTCGAATGCAGCATCTTATGTTGAAAGAATTGCCCTCTTTGTGTAGAAATACATGCCGTTACGCCACATCTCCAGTATTCACTTGATCATGCTTAGTTTAGTGTGGTATCAAGCAACGAAAATAGCCGGCCTCCAAGCTCATAACATTATGAGCTTGGAGGTCTGCTATTTTTTATATTTCCACCAAAAGGCCCTTTTAGAAATGTCATCCCCTGCCTCTCTAACATTCTCTGCACGTCCCTGTGTGTATTTGTTTGTGGATGGAAGTATAATAGTCTGATTTGGGGATCTGCACTCTGCCTGTCCTTTCTCAGTTGCCATGGCGATGACTCTTTCCCGAGCCGAAAAGTGCAGAGTTTTATTTTTAAAGTGCTTCTAACAGCAAGCAACAAAAGCATCTAGGCTACCAATGAACAAAAAATGAGAGACAAACAATCAACATTACTCAGGCTACTGTACGAGGCATGTGTCATCATTACGCAACGACAGTAGAAGAAAGTGTGATTTATCATCTACTGAGATCAATGGGCTGTGTACATGTCGGTGTCAATATCAGTGTTGTAAAGTAACTACGTACATTTACATGTACTTTACTTAAGTATTTCCAATTTCCAATACTTTTACTTCTACTCCACTTTATCTCGGATCCAAATATTGTACTTTTACTCCACTACATTTTTTAAAAACTTTTACTAGTTACTTTGCAGATATTAAATTATAATATTATAAAACATACATTAACGACTTTAACGACTTAGGCTATTTGAAAATAGCAGATCTACAAGCTTACAACACGTTGCGGTGCGTTGTGAGCTTGTAGATCTGCTATTTCCAACCGTTTTGTACTTTTACTTTTGGTGCCATTTTGATGCCAATACTTTCATACTTATACTCAAGTACATTTTGAATTCCGGACTTTTATTTGTAACAGAGTATTTCTATATTGCAGTATTGATACTTTTACTTAGTAAAACATGTGAGTACTTTTTCCACCACTGGTCAATATACATATAGATGGATGGATGGATGGATGGATGGATGGATGGATGGATGGATGGATAGATAGAGCTGTGTGTGCCTGTGTGCGGCACCTTGCATCCTGTTAACAGAGAGACAGCCAGTGAAGGGGGATTAGATAAATCAACAGTTGCAGCAACAGCAGAGCTTAGGTAATAAGGCTCCTGCACTAAGAGGCTAAATATAGAGACAACTGACTGACTGCCCACTAGGAGCTGCATTCTAACGCATAGCTGTGGACCAACAATGCTCAACCTGTCAGCCCGGGGACCATAGACCGTAAAAAAAATATGGACGACGCAAAGCCATTGGTTTCTATGCGGCGAAAATTACGCTTTTTTGTCCCTTGTATAGGTGTCGCCATCATTGTTTGAATGGTACCCCAGGAATCATAAGGAATGCTATTGGCTGCCAAAGGTCACGTGCAACCGCAGGGATACATGGGAGAATGTGGTCGGAGCCTCCCGAAATACAGCACACGAAGAGGAACACAGCCGGCTGGTATCAGTTTAGTTGGCCACGCCCCCCGCAACTTTACCATCAATTTGAACATAAATGGGACCATATTTGCACAAAACGCATATCATGGTAATTGAAAGGCAGTTTTTCACTAGCGACATGAACCATAAAGTATTTATGACGATGTTTATTAAGGTTAAAAAATCAAAGAGGAAAATGAATGGGGTCCAGTGGAGAAAAAATCGTTTTGGTACCTCGCGGGGGGAAAACAGTGCAACTAGCGGCCAATCATGGGATCTTTCTCTTCCGGGAAAGCTTCATGAATAATCCAGCCAACAACACCCCTGCCGGGGACCACTCACCACTGGTGGGCTGAAAGAGTATTGCAAGAGGGCCCCCAAATAATAATAATAATTGGTAAAAACACCATTTTATAGATAATGTAGCATTAATATTACAGAATATTTATGTAAAGAAATATATATAAATAAAACAACAGCAACAGAAAACCTTCATGGTATGTTTTCTTTAAAACCTTGAAAAATTAGTTTTCAGTGTAATTAGTAGGAAATTAAAGTAGTATTGATCCGAGCCGGAACACAATTCATTCACACAATTAATTTACCGGTATTCGTGTTAAAATAACATTTTCAGGGCATGTTATTTGAATGAATCAACCATAAGTAGGGGTGTAACGATAAATTTTAACAGCGATACGATACGCATCACGATACATGGTTAACGATACGATACATGGACGATATTGGTTCATTCATGGCAATACGATATGATTCGATTCAATGATTTAAAATCGATATAGTAACTATTTAGCAAAGAAATGAAATCTGTGTAAAACGTGTAAAAAATCTATTATTTTGGAAGTAAACGCTGTAATTATCTAGTAAATACATGGACATTATATTTCAACACATATGGACAAACCCACCTTGACATGAACACAGAGATTACACACATTTATCGATAGACCAAGAGTAGCTGAATGGAATGGAAAGGTAATTGGACCCCTCTTTTTCATTTTCCCTCTTAAAATTGCCAAATACTTAATTTCGCATTTTAAAACGATACGATACGATACTAAGCCAAACGGTACGATATTTTGCTTTCGCAAACAATATAGTAGATCATTGCAAATAAAAATCAATTTTTTGATTCACTTACTATATCGTTACACCCCTACCCATAAGTGTGACTGATGTAGGAGTTAAGGTAAAACATATTTTGTTGTATTGCTAATCATTTACACACCCATCTCACATAGATCACACTTGTACTGATGTCTCATCCAAATCTTTTTGTGATTTGTGTTTCTTAGGATGACTCATGAACCATAATCATCTAATTTGTACTTCTGTTAGCCATTCATTTTCATAATAAAACTAGAAGCGCTGTCATCTCTGGCCGTCTCCTCTCTCAGCAGGCATTAATAATAAACTTGATAAAGCCATACAAGTACTGACTGCAAATGATTGCCAGCAAACTAACATTAATTCAGAATCAGGCAATAATACAGTAGAGGGAAATTGGTCAGATGTTCTTCATTATTCATTAATACAGGTGAATCATTTGAGGTCCTTCTTTTTTTTTTTATATATAAATTTTATTCCACAAATTATTCACACAGTTAACAAATTGCATACGTCATAGTTACAGCATGCCTCAACATCTGAATGGTAAATTACATCAAGCAAGTAGGTAAGTACATTCCAGCAAGAAAGCAAAATTCAAATGAGTAGGTACATTTTCTTACGTTCTTCATTACAAAAGCTCTTAAAATGTCAAGGTTGGTGCTTTGTGGTTTTTTTTTTTTTTTTTAAACGTCCCTTCCCGTTTACCCCCAGCTCCTCTCTACCCCTACCCCCCACCCATATAAGCTAAGAAAAGAGAGAAAAAGAGAAAAGAAGGGAAAAAAGAAAGAAGAAAGAAAGAAACCAGCATGTTAACTCAACCTCGAGTGGCTCTTTGTGTGTTGAGATCCAAAAAGGTAATAATTTGTAGTTCACACCCTTGGCTCAAGTGGACTGACAGTCACCAATATTTATCACTATTCCAAAGGGATATTTTGTAGACTGTCAAAGTAAGAGATAAGAGGTTGCCAATGTTTGTAAAAGTTTTCTGCGGACCCCCGGACTACAAATTTAATTTTTTCTAGTTTCAAAAATGACATCAGGTCCTGCAGCCAAGAAGTGTTTGAAGGGGGTAGACGGTTTTTCCACATGAGGAGGATTCGACGTCGAGCAATTAAAGAGGCGAATAAAATTATGTTTCTTTGTCTAGTGTTTATTCTGGTTCCCTCTTCAGGGACACCAAAAATGGCAATACGAGGTGATGGATCCACATTTAGTCCTATTATTTCCGAGGTTACCTCGAAGAAAGATCTCCAATACTCCACCAGGCGTGGGCATGACCAAAACATATGAGTCAAATCGGCTGGGGCTTGAGAGCATCTATCACAGGAGTCAGAAAGATCTGGGTATATTCTCGATAATCTAGCTTTACTATAATGTATCCTATGAAGTACTTTGAATTGAATGAGACCAAGTCTCGCACAGGATGATGAAGAGTTAACAGCATTTAATGCAGCGTCCCAGAACTTTTCTGACATAGTGATACCCAGTTCAGTTTCCCACTGAGTCGCTGCCGATAGTAGATTATATAAAAAAGAAATTTGGCCTTTTGGCAGTTGAATTACTGGTAAAATAAGGTCAATACCCGAAGCCGGTGGAATCTGTGGAAATGATAAGGTATTATGTCTAGCAAAATTACGAATTTGGAAATATCGAAATAAATCGAAGTGTTGTAGATTAAATGCCGAGCGTAACTGTGTGAAACTGGCAAACGTGCCGTCTATATAAAGGTCTCCCAGACAAGACAAACCTTGTGTCGACCAGAAGGAAAATCTACCATCAGTTTTGCCCGGTTTAAATTGTTGGTTGTTACATAATGGTGTAGCTTGAGACCAGGATGTCCATCCAAAGTGTTGTCTAATTTGTTGCCAAATTTTTAAAGTGGAAATTACAAGAGGGCTAGAAGAATGTTGCCTGGGTTTGAGTGGGAGACTGCTGCATACTAAGGCCTTTAAGGACGAGGAGTGACAGGAGTTAGATTCCAATTGAACCCAGCTGTCCTCGGTCTCTGTAAGCCAGAGTGAAATTTTAAACATATTTGCTGCCCAATAATAAGCCTGGAAATTAGGTAAACCAAGTCCGCCCTTTGATCTTTCCCTCTGAAGTAAAGGTTTACATATTCTTGGGGTTTTCCCGTTCCATATAAAGTTTAAAATGATTGAGTCTAATTGTCGGAAGAGTTGTTTGGGTAGGAAAATAGGTAGACATTGAAATAAATATAAATATCTGGGGAGTATATTCATTTTGATAGTTTGCACTCTGCTTGCAAGGGAAAGAGGTAGTGTATTCCATCGGTGCAAGTCGTTTTTCACCTTTGCTGTTAAAGCTGTAAGGTTAGGGTTAGGGTTAGGGTTAGGGTTAGGGTTTTTGAGGTCCTTCTGATGCAAATAATTGAGCCCAATATTTATAGCTTGAGGCATGACAACATCATGCAGTAGTGGAAAAAGTACTCACATGTAAAATACTGCAATGTAGCAATGTGAAGTCTGGAATTCAAAATGTATTTGAGTATGTATAATATTATAATAATATAATATAATTGGATCCGAGATGTAGTGGAGTTGCAATGCGTTTTGAGCTTAAATATCGGCTATTTTAGCTTCTTTTGAATTGGAATCCTGAATAATTTTGTTCATTTTGAATTGGAATCCTAAAATGTAACATTTTGATTTAATTTCAAAGGCATTTAGTTATATACTCATGTTAATTTATGAATCTAAATACAAATACATTGGACATAAAAAAATACATTTTAATACTACTATACTAGTTGCGACCGTAGGTCGCATTTACTATCAAAACCTGCACAAACTGTGAGTGAGTCCGTCAGTCAGTCTGTCTGTCACACCTCACACGTCACACTTTTTCCCTGCTTATATCTCCGCAACCGTTGCCCCGATCCATGCCAAATTTTGCACACACGTTCCTTGGCTGCCAAACTACAACCTCCAAGGACCCCCGGAGCTCCAGATGTAAAAAATGACCAAATGCGCAAACATGACCAAATGACCACCCCAACGGGGCTGCTCACGGGGAATTCCCGGGGACCACCGACTCCTGGTGCTCCAGAACGGATGCAAAAGTGGTGGCGCCCCCAGTGGAGGACCCCCTACACTGCAGCTCACATAAAATGCCGTAACTCCGGCTAGGAGCGACCGGGACAGCCGGGGCCGGTACCTATTCGTCCGCCTTGCCGGCGCGGAGACCCCACCCCTCATTTCTCACATGGCCCTCTTCTAGCGCCACCATGAGGCCGATTCTTGCAAAACACATTTTTGGACACTGCTCCTACATTTTTTGCCCTAAAATCACGCAAATCGGTACACAGTATGTCTACACTCATCCCATCAACATGAATCTCTCCCATATAGCGCCACCTCCAGGCCGATTTTTAAAAACACATTTTTGGACACTGCTCCTACAGATTTTGCCCTAAAATCACGAAAATCACTACACAGTATGTCTACACTCATGTCAACAACATGGATCAGGAAGATTTTGGCAAAACACATTTTTGCCCTATTTGTGGAGATAAGTGACCTACGGTCGCTTATCTCCCGATTAGGGAGTCTTACTGGTCATTAAGCTACTAATATAGACTGACTGAATTAAAGCAGGTCATGTTTGAAATTGTAACAGCTGAAATCAGTAATATATCAGTATTCCGTTATTAACCTGCGGGCTGCATTAAGTGAAGGTGATTATTTTCTGATTTCTCATACTCGGTGCCTATAGGCCGAAGTCCAGACCTGATACTGGGGGAGGAATGAGTGACTGAGCCTGTATCAGGGCTGGCTTGCCAGGCTAACAGAAACCCTCATGGTATGTTTTCTTTAAAACCTTGAAAAATTAGTTTTCAGTGTAATAAGTAGGAAATTAAAGTATTATTGATCCGAGCCGGAACACAATTCATTCACACAATTAATTTATTCATTCAAATAACATGCCCTGAACATGCATTTTCAGGGAATGTTATTTGAATGAATCACCCATAAGTGTGACTGATGTAGGAGTTAAGGTAGCCCCATATAGAACCTCACCCGTCGCTGCATACTGTTGTGCTCCGAGATGAGGTCCTATAAAGATGGCGTAGCGATCGTTGGACTGCCGCAACAACAAGTTGGCCCCCAACAACAAGTTGGCGTGTGGCCCCCGGGCCGCCAGTTGCCCATGTATGACATATACAGTAGAGGAGGAGTGAACGGTCTAAAATATACTCCCTTTGCTCGTCAAAGAACCCTAGTATTCAGGTCAATCTGCCAAATACTTCTAAGCTCATTAGAATCAGCTTGTCAGACTCAGTTGGACTCAATAGCAGACCCAGACACAGTTGAACAGTTTAAGCAGATTCCATTAAAGAGATTTATATAGTTCACAGTGTCGTAGTCGGAGACTGCAGGCAGGGGTCAGTAATCCAAATATCCAGGAAAGGCAAATAATCCAAAACGATAAGCAGAGGCAAGGTCAGGGGAGAGAGGCGGTACGCCAGCCAACAGAGGCCAAGACGTTGGGCAAGATAACGGACAGAGGCCCGGGCCGCAGGCACAGCTGCCCGGGCCGCCTAGGTCCCGACAGGGGCGTCACAAGGGGGGGAGGGAGTGGGACTCAGTTACTAGGGCCCATAGGTGGAGGGGCCTTAACCCATTTAGGCCTCGAATTATTGAATGCTTTAACCAGTGAACAATAGCAGATATCCAAGCTCACAATGCGGCACCGAGTGCCGCGCTGCGAGCTTGTAGATCTGCTATTTTTGAAAAAGTCGTGAAAATGTGTGCAAATCTTTGAATATTATGTATTTTCAAAGCGAACGTTTGTATCTCAAATTTTGCTTCTGGGTGGTCCCTGGAACTAGATATTTTGAGATGGGGGTCCGTGGTCAAATACATATAATTTTGGGGGTCCTTCACATGAAAAGGTTTGAGAACCACTGACATAGTAGTCTCTCAAGAACAGACTAACTGAGCTCCAGTTAAGTGAAAAGGACGATGGCTATAGCCAGATTGCTGACATAGAAACATAGGCTTTTCAAAAGACACTTACAGAATCTGGTCAAAATTGAAATTTTCACGATTTAAAAAAAATAGCAGATCTACAAGCTTGCAGCGCGGCACCGAGTGCCCCGCTGCGAGCTTGTAGATCTGCTATTTTTTCAATAGTTAAAGCATAAAATAATGATACACAATAATGTGTACCCATTCTAAATGGGTTAATTATTTTATACTTTAGCTATTGAAAAATAGCAGATATACAAGCTCACAGCGCGGCATTCGGTGCCGCGCTGCGAGCTTGTAGATCTCGTCCACGTATCTCTGTCTGTCTGTACGTCACGCCTGACACTGTGGTTCCCCTGACACATCACTGTGACATCACAGTCAGATACTCAGACAGGGATCTCCATGTATGGGCATACAATGTATTGTATGTTACATCCATATATGGAGATCCCTGATGTCATCAATATTAACCCCATATCTAACAGGACTTCATATGGGAATGCCCATATATGGAGGAAGACAGCCCATATCTGTGTGGCTGGTTCAGACAGGGATGCCCATGTATGGGCATGAAAGGGATTGTATGTATGATGTCAGATGTGATAGACGTTATAGGATTTTCACATAACAAATAACTGAGTAAGCATGTTTGGGGTCTCACAGCATATCTCCATACATGGGTCTCCATATATGGGTCAGTGGTCCGATATACATCACTGGACAGACGGCACGAGGCAAAAGGTTGCATGTCGCCCTGAGGCGTCTTACCAACTTATAAAAGTCTATATTTAACTTAACCTATATATAACTTTTTCAATCGCAACATCAATGTGGTTATCCGTGGCCACCATTTTCCTACTCTGCATCCCTGGTCCCACCCCACACCACAGACCAATCAGAAGCCGCAAGTGGTTTTCATTCATTTGGTATGTCCCGCCTCCCTTGGGGATAAGAGTTTTTCCAGACGGAGAAGCGAACTGACAAAACAAATCCACTGAAAGTAGCGTAGCAGGCTGGTAACAAGACTACCTCCCCATCTCTCTCCCCATCGCCTGTCAGCCTGGTGTCTGTCCCAATCAATAAAGATACACACACACACACACACACACACACACACACACACACACACACACACACACACACACACACACACACACACACACACACACACACACACACACACACACCAAAGATAACAGAGACCAAAACTAGAATCTAAATGATATATATAATATAATAATTTCTAAAACGGCTAGTTCCATTCCTTGATTCTGATTTGCTGGTTGCCGTGGTATATGAGACAATAACCCACACCTTGAATCAGTTTATATCAAAGCCAGGTGCGTTATTTCTTTCCACCGTTCCGTGAGGCTGAACTAGAGAAGCGAGCGTTTGATTTTCTCTCAAATCCTGCCGTGCGGGTGTTTCTAAGCACCGCCCGCATGCATAGGACAGTGACTGAATGGCTCCGGGCGGGGCTTGTACAGGCGAAATGCGCCTCTATTCTCCAGGCACATACTCGGCTGTTAGTTTAGGTTGCTATGCTAACGTTTTTGATGTGATGTTCACCCACATAGCAGCTAAATCTGGATGAAAATAAACATGTGTATGGATCGAATATGGTTCTTCTTAACATGAGACTGATCTAACACATAAGTGTTGTTTCCCTACTTTTTGGCAAAAAGAATGACGTGACTTTATGAACACACACTGGCTTCCGTAAGTCCCGTTTCTGGGATGTGGCTGGTAAACAAGGAAATGTCTCTTCCTGGTGACGGAGAAGTGTACTTTTTTCTTTAAATAATGGAATGCTATGATTTTCATGTTGCAATATTGTGACCGTTTTAGAAAAGCAATAAGCCACGCGAGGCTTGTGGTTACCGGGGTAGTATACACCGGCTGAGAGGGTCGGAAACACTCGGCTCCGCCCCAACACCTCTCAGCCGGTGTATACTACCCCGGTAACCACTCGCCTCTTGTGACTTATTGCTTTATAATAATATAAATATAACGAAATGAATAAACCAAATCTGAGGGAAAGCGTATGGGTTCAGGAAGAGAGAACAGAAGGGCTCTGTAAATACGTGATCGTAACTAATGTGATCCGACACCATTTGTGTACAGTGAATCTGTAGAACAACCTGCAAGACATTTAGTCCATGGGCCAGACGAGATGTCGGTATCAAAAAGGTGGCAAAGGTTATCATGCATTTTATAAAAGCTCTATATCAGTAGATTATATTTTGGTATGATAACCCTTTCTTAGACCCAGCTAAATTAGTGTTATCAGCCGCTAGAGTTGTTGTCCCATTAACTTTACATTACAGGAAAAAAAAGCTAAAAATGAATCTGCTTTAATTAGCATAAGAGGGGTCCAACTAGGCTACTAGGGTGTTTTCATGATGCTGAATCCATTGCAAGCATCTGTTTTGCACGAAAAACATCCGTGGGGCTAAAACGCCCCCCACAACAGTGTGAAAAGTGATGACTCATCACTAAACCATAGTCTTGTGGGACAGTTTTTAGCCCAATTAATGTTTTTTGTGCAAAACAGATGCTTGCAATGGATTCAGCATCATGAAAACACCCTAGTTGGACCCCTCTTATGCTAATTAAAGCAGATTCATTTTTAGCTTTTTTTTTCCTGTAATGTAAAGTTAATGGGACAACAACTCTAGCGGCTGATAACACTAATTTAGCTGGGTCTAAGAAAGGGTTATCATACCAAAATATAATCTACTGATATAGAGCTTTTATAAAATGCATGATAACCTTTGCCACCTTTTTGATACCGACATCTCGTCTGGCCCATGGACTAATTGTCATATGAGAAGCCAAATATCTCCTAAATTAACAAGGTTTCATCCCCTGAAATGTCTTTTTGTCTTCTAATGATACCCTCACCCCAGGAGCGTTGTTTCCTTTACCATTTAAGATATTTGAGAGACCTTTCGATTTTTGTTAGATAAAGGGTAATATAACAGACTTTAATTTCCCCAAAAAGTAAGTACCAGGGCATTTCTTTTTTATACATTGACAGAATCTGTTTTTTTTTTTTTTTTTTACCTTTATCCAGGGGAGGTTCGCTCAGAATTCCATTTTTTTTTTTGTTTATGTGCTAAAAATGATCTGTAGATCTTTTTCGTCATACAATAAGAGTGAGTAGACAACAACAATTCTCTGATTCCCCACCGTGTTTGTTCTTCGGTGCACCTGGTGAATCTTGTTCCAATCATTAAGGGCTTCCGGGCTTAATGATTGGGCTTAGTCTGTCCTTATCATCTTCCCTGACTGATAGGCAGCCGTTCTGTGATGTGATGCATAACTGTCAGTCTGTGGGCTACATTAGTCCTTGTAGGTCAGACTAGAGGGTAGGAAGATCCTGTCGCCGCTTGGCAGGGAGAGGTGAGTGCGTGAGTGCGTGCGTGTGTGCGTGCGTACGTGTGCAGGGACGTGCTGGACATTGGGAAAAGCGGGACAACTCCCGAACGGCCGGTTCATTCCCGGCCGGTCCAGGCCGGCCATTAGGGAAAAAATTAAAATAAAATGTCGGCCTTCGTTCCATTTTTGCCAACAAACTAAATCGTCACTGTCGGGCAGAAACCTTGTATCTCCAAGTTTCAAATGTCTAAATTTTTTCGCGAAGCAAAGCCCTGCTTCATCATACAAGGCCGTCGCACAAAAGTAGTGAAAACAGCCGATCTACAAGCACACAACGCCTCGCGGTGCGAGGCGTTGTGTGCTTGTAGATCGGCTGTTTTCACTAGTTTAATTAATTTTTGAAATGATGAATACAAAACAAACGGTTTTGGACAACGACGAAATATAACTCATGTAATTGGCCCACTGGCTCGTAACTTGTCATGATCTGAAATGGCAAATCTTTGAGTACCAGCGCTATCTATAGAGAGATCTCTCTCTATAGCGCGCAATGAGGGCCTCTCCAACTCTTTTTCCCGGGCTGAATCAGGGGCCCAGCACGTCCCTGTGCGTGTGTGTTTGGGAGCTGAGAGAAAGAGAAAGATACGTCTGGAGGGTAATCTGGAGGTACCGTATTCTGCGAGTGATGCAAAGTGGAAGGCAGACAAGGTTCTGTTCCTGTTTTCCATTCAGACATGCAAATGCATGCAGACACGTGCGCACCCACCGGGCACACGTGTGGGACTGTGCGCGCACGCACGCACGCACGCACATACACACTCACACACACCGTGGGACTGTGTAGCTGACAGTGCCATCCATCATGGCTGGCAGTGGACTTGTGTCTTTAAACAGCCTCTTAGTGCCTGGGAGTTTGGTTGGCATCTCTGTCCTCCCCAGAGGACGTCTCTTGACGTACTGATGTACTCACAGAGGCTGGATTCCCACACGCGTTTGGCTTATCTTAACCCCATTTAGGCCTAAAATTATTGAATGCCGGTGCCGCGCTGCGAGCTTGTAGATCTGCTATTTTTTGAAAAGTCGTGAAAATTATGTGCAAATCTTTGAATATATGCATTTTCAAAGCAAATATATGTATTTTCAAAGCAAATGCTTCTGGGGGGTCCCTGGAACTAAATATTTTGAGGTGGTTGTCCGTGGCCAAATACATATCATTTTGGGGGGTCCTTCACATGAAAAGGTTTTAGAACCACTGACATAGTAGTCTCTCAAGAACAGACTAACTGAGCTCCAGTTAAGTGAAAAGGACCTTTTCTTTGATGATGGCTGGCCAGATTGCTGACATAGAAACATAGGCTTTTAAAAAAATCTTAGAAGGATTCAAAAGACACTTATAGAATCGGGTCAAAATTCTAATTTTCACGATTTTTCAAAAGTCAAGAGTGCCGCGCTGTGAGCTTGTACATCTGCTATTTTTCAATAGTTAAAGCATAAAATAATGATACACAAAATGTGTACCTGTTCTAAATGGGTCACACTTATCTTAATCCCGCTCACACTCCCAAAGCCACGTGTGTCTCTGTGATCCCAATCAACCCATGTGTGATGCAATATATTTCCCATCATCTTGGCTTGTAAATATTGTTGCCTTCACAGAAATGTATTTCGTATTGAATTCTATTGAATCCCTCTCTCTCTCTCTCTCTCTCTCTCTCTCTCTCTCTCTCTCTCTCTCTCTCTCTCTCTCTCTCTCTCTCTCTCTCTCTCTCATCAGGTCCTCCAAGGCCCACCCTGGTCCTGTGGTCCACATCAGTGATAACCCCATGGACGAGGGGAAGGTGAGTAATAGCTGTTCTCTCTGGCCGTCCACGCATGCACACAACAGAGGGTTTTCACGCGTTGAAACACACATGCTACTGGGTCAATTCATAGTTGTACTGCATATACTGTACCTGTATACAGTCCAGACATACCAGATACAGTATGTGTTTCAAGGCAAGCCCATGTCTTTGCTGGGAGAGTGTTTTCTGCAGATGATTCAGTCCGAGTGTATCAAAGGGTGCGTTCGGAAATGCGCACCGGGTGTGGTTAGGGTTAGGGTTAGGTTTAGTTTAGAACGCACCCTTTGATACACTCGGACTGAAACACCTGCAGAAAACACTCTCCCGTCTTTGCTCGGCCTCTTTGGCTCCAGAAAGTACACACCAAGTGTACTACTATGTTTCAAGTATGTATAATACTATGTTGTATTATTGGCAAATGCTTCATTGTAGCTGTTAAGGCCCTTTCCCACTGGGCCAATAACGATAAAAAAACATTGTTTTTCAATTGAAGTGGATGGCAGTGTCCACACCGCAACGATAAAGCTGTCATAATTGATGTGAACACCATCGCCGACATATCGTTATCGCGCCCAGTGGGAAAGGGCCTTTACTGAGGCATAACCCCTTGTAGTCCAGGCGTTTCGGGCAGTATTTTGATGGAATCGTGCACTTTATGAAAGAAGCATGGAATTTGGCACACAGCTAGAACATGCCATATGGAACATTTTTGGCTATAGGGGCATCGGAGATTTGTCATGGGAAACTTGTGGGAGCGATTCAAAGTTGGGCTCTCATAGACTTTACTATCCACGGGTTTCCAACACCCCATAGTGCATTGCGCAGACGCTGTACCGAGCTTCCGGCGCCGCAACCGAGTGTGATTTACAAGCTCACAACGGGCTGCATCTGCGACGCAACGTGAGCTTGTATGTCTGCTGTTAAACTGGAAGTGTGGTCCAAATAATCTCCAGTAAACTCCCGCGGAAACAGGTGGATAGAGTAAAATAATACAAAAAATAAATATGCTTTAAGTAGCATGAGGGGTCAAACTACAGTAGGTGTTTTTCGGGATTCTGAATCCAATGCAAACATTTGTTTTGTAGGAAAAACATTCCTTGAGCTAAAAACTGACCCCATAATTTGACAATAAAACTATGATTTAGTGATGAGTTATCACTTTTCACAGTTTTGTGGCGGACGTTTCTTGGAAAGGAATGTTTTTCGTGCAAAACAAATGCTTGCATTGGATTCAGAATCCCGAAAAACACCTAGTTTGACCCCTCACATGCTACTTAAAGCATATTTATTTTACTCTATAGTAAAGTCTATGAGAGCCCAACTTTGATTGGCTCCCACAAGTTTCCCAAGACAAATCTGCGATGCCCCTATAGCCAAAAATGTTCCATATGGCAAGTTCTAACTGTGTGCCAAATGTCATGCTTCTTTCATAAAGTGCACGATTTTTGCCTGAAACCCTCTGATTGGTGTCATCATTCTTTTTATTATGTGTTATAATCTAGGCCATTTCCTTTTGATTGTTCTGCCTGGATCACTTTGGAACATATCGAAATGTCAGTTGATCCTCTTTCTGGACGTGTCTCAGAAAGTGTAAATTAAAGTGAAAAATAGAAAGATTAGTCTCACTTCACCTGATCACCATTATATTCACCCCCATCTTGTCGCTAATGTCTTTCCCCTCTCTGTGCCCTTGGTTTCTTGAATCTCTAGTCTCTACACTCTTCTGTCTGAAAAAAGAGCATAAATATGTCAGAAATAACATACTGTATTAAGAAGGTACTATACTACAGTGTCCAGGGTTGTTGTTGTTTATACCTATGACTCTTTCATGTTGATGTCCAGTGTTGTGACTAACGCGTTACAAAGTAACTAATTACTGTAATTAATTACTGTAAAGCCCTTTGCACACAGGACAGTTGCGTTTTTTTTGTTTGCTGCATGAATAAAACGCATTGGATTTGGTGTGCAATGCTGTGCGGAATCGGTGCTGCGGATCCCAAAAGGAGTCATAAAAGGAGCGATGAGTTTTTTACCGCATGCGACAAGACGCACAAATCGAACTGGGTTCGATCGAGAAAAAAAACGCAACGCCGCAGCCACTCGTCGCACGGCTTATTCGGATCCGGTGTGCATGAGGTCGTAGAGAATCATTGTTTTCTTTTTTTAAAATGAAATTGTCCGTTTTATCCGTGCGGATAAACGCCCTTTGCACACAGGACAGTTGCGTTTTTTTCGTTTGCGGCATGAATAAAACGCATTGGATTTGGTGTGCAAGGCTGTGCGGAATCGGCGCTGCGGATCCAAAAAGCCGGTGTGCATGAGGTCATAGAGAATCATTGTTTTCTTTTCAAAAAATTATATTGTCCGTTTTATCTGTGCGGTTAAACGCGCCTGTGTGCAAAGGGCTTAACTCTGTTCTTTTTTTCAGTAACGAGTACTCTATCGCGTTCTTTTTTAAATTCAGTAACTCAGTTACCGTTACTACATGGTGCGTTACTCCAAATGTCTAATTTCTCTTTTGGATCACAAGCTATAACGTTTAGGAACCACTGGTATAGACCACATTGCTTAGCAGAGTTCAGTGCAAAGCATGTCAAGTGATGAGAACGGGGACGTGCTGGGCCCCTGATTCAGCCAAAAATCTTCTCTCTATAGCGCTGCTACTACTCAAAGATTTGCCATTTCAGATCATGACAAGTGACAAGCCAGTGGGCCATTTACTGTACATGAGTTATATTTCGTCGTTGTCGGGTGGAAACCTTGTATGTCCAAAACCGTTTGTTTTGTATTTATCATTTTAAAAATGATTTAAACTAGTAAAAACAGCTTGTAGATCTGCTGTTTTCACTACTTTTGTGCAACAGCCTTATATGATGAAGCAGGGTTTTGCTTTGCGAAAAAATGTATACATTTGAAAGTTGGAGATACAAGGTTTCTGCTCGACAGTGACAATTTACTTTGTTGGCCGCCCAGCACCCAAAATGGAACAAAGGCCGACATTTTATTTTAATTCTTTTCCTAATGGCCGGCCTGGACCGTCCGGGAATGAACCGGCCGTTCGGGAGTTGTCCCGCTTTTCCCAATGGCCAGCACGTCCCTGAGAGAATGAAGGCTATAAGGTCATTAATGGGAGCCCAACTAAAAAGTACTTTAACTAAAAAGTTACTTTTCACAGTAACGCATTACTTATTTGGTGTAAGTAATCAGTAAAGTAACTGGGTTACTTTTGAAATGAAGTAACGGTAACTAGTTACTGTTTTTCAGTAACTAGCACAGCACTGTTGATGTCAGAGACAGTGTTGTTTTTGACAGCAAATTTTGATTTAGTTTTAGTCATAGTCTTTTGAATAAAATCTCATTTAGTTTTAGTCATAATTTAGTCTCCTGAAAAGGTTTAGTTTTAGTAAAATTTTAGTCGACTAAATATCATGAGATTTTAGTTAACTAAATCTACAGTTGATTTAGTCAACTAAAATTTATTTTAGCAGGCCTTGATGGCATCGTAATGACTGATTTTACACTTGGTTGCATGCTGAAAACAGCCGATCTACAAGCTCACAACGTGTTGTGAGCTTGTAGATCTGCTATTTTCAGCAAGCAACACCTGAGAGCAACCAAACATAAAATTACTTTCTCCTCCACTAGTCCCTCCCTAACGTTTTAGTCTAGTTTTTATTTTGTTGACGAAATTGTCAATATCTTTAGTCTTAGTTTTAGCCATCACAGCTTAGTTTTTATTTAGCTTTTATTTAGTTTTCGTCAGTGAAAAAAACGCAGTCGACACTCTTTTTTCGTCATAGTTTTAGTCGACAAAATCAACACTTGTCAGAGAAATAGCACATTTTCAGATGCTTTTTTTATTTGTGGTCTCTTGACATGGGGTCTATTCTCTGCATCTTTCCCCCCCATCTCCCTGGCTGCCCGCCTGTCGCTCTTCCTCTCCAGCTCATACTTGGATACGAGAACGGGATCGTGGTCCTGTGGGACCTGAAATCAAAGAAGGCTGACTATCGCTACACTTACGACGAGGTGAGCCAAGCCTCTGTTACTCTACTCTCTCACGGCTTCATAATGACTTTCAGTCACTCCGCACTCCTCTGATCCTGAGAATACAGAAGAAGGAATCTCATCCCGTATTCATGATGCGCCAGCTTTCAATAGACGTGTGTGTGTGTGTGTGTGTGTGTTTGTGTGGGGTGTGTGTGTGTGTGTGTGTGTGTGTGTGTGTGTGTGTGTGTGTGTGTGTGTGTGTGTGTGTGTGTGTGTGTGTGTGTGTGTGTGTGTGTGTGTGTGTGTGTGTGTGTGTGGTATTGTTTACCTACAAGTGTTGATGTCAACGAGACAAAGGAGATCTCTCGTGAATACGTGCAATAATTCCCTTGAGTTGACGAGACGCATGTGTTAAGCATGTCTTTTGATATGTACATCACTCCATACACTTGCTTAATCACACACACACACACACACACACACACACACACACACACACACACACACACACACACACACGCACACACACACACGCACACACACACACACACACACACACACACACACACACACACACACACACACTGCTCCTGTGTGGATGAGTGCAAACATGTAATTAGACAAAATAATGTATTTTACAGAGTGGGTGGGGTGCTGAGAGGTTTCCCACCGCGGAGAATAGGCTTTCAACAATGCAAAACTAGTCTACCTTTGGTTTGGTGAGTAGTGAAGTAGTTTAGTTTATTTTGACTCAAGTTGAGCTCTCGTAGGGGCTGAGAAATTCTGGTCTAGTCATTTAGCGACGGGTCGGTCAGTGCGGTTGACGCTCTGGACCAGAGCTAATGACAGCTGGGAGAAGACGCATGCTGACTGTCAGGAAGGAGATTAGGAACACGTCCCGCCTCTCCCTTTGGAAGAGAGCAGAATTCTCCATAGGTCAGGGGTCAGGCGTCTGCAACCTTTTTGACATGAAGTGCCATGTTTTTACTTGATGGTCGGCGTGCCATATCAACATTGAGTGTAATTTTGACACCACGTCAAATATCCCCAACCGATTTTGATTGTTCATAAATAAAACAAAGTTTTTCTTCTTTTCGAAGTATTGTCTGTTACATGGGGACACAGTAATGTTCATTTATTAGACTCAGAGCAATAACCCATCCATCTCCCAGACTCCCTCCCCTGTCAGCGTTCAGTTTGAAAGAATTCGTCGTCGTCGGGTGGAAACCTTGTATGTCCAAAATGTTCGTTTTGTATTCATCATTTTAACACATGGGAAGCCAAGGTTTCTAACATTTCTAGCTGTTGCTGCTGCCGCCGTTCACTCACGCTTTATTTTGAAGAGCCTCGGAAGCTTTGTGCGTGTGCACGTGAGTGTCCACTGACGATTGAGGAAGAAAATCCATTTGTTTACCAACACTCGCGGAACAAAAAACTCAAATCCAAACCGGGGCCGACCATCGCGGTAAAGTGTCGCTGTGAAAACAATCAGATCTCTGCTTCCCTGGCGTTCTTTGCCAGGTCATGTCGAAGACACTGAGATTTAACAGTCCGAGTTTGCCCCAGTCAGTGCCATGAAGGCCATGGCTGCCGTTGCCCCTCAGTTTGGCCTTGTGCCCCTCAAACCAATGGCATGACCTGAGGCCACAGTGGCCTTAATGCCCCAGCTGACTGTAACACTTTCTCCTCTGTCTCTTTCTGGTCAATATGTAGACAGTAGACACCAGTGTCTTTTGTTGAGATTCTGAAATCTTAACTCCCCCAAGTCCCCATCTTTAAACCAATCCAGTGACTTTGAATGGTGCAAGGCTGAGCATGGATCAGATTGTAAATACCATCATATTTATTTCACTGCAGATTAGGTTATCATCCCAAACCCTGAAATTCAACAAATTCTTTTAATGGACTAAAATCTTGTTTTATTTGATGGCCTTCCTGCCCTAAAATAAATGGACAACACCAAAGGGCAAGTAGCCACGGCCCTAAAACGATGAAATTCCAGGCCTGGATGTGGGTATGAGAAAGGCAAGTTTTTGTTGGTGTAGTAATTCCTGCAAAAGAGTGTTTATCTCTAAAATTAGTAATCCAGCACCCAAAGCTGATAAGCTGCCCTCATATTGATTCTCCATTTTACCTATTTATTTGGCTTCCCCTATTTGCAAGTAGAAGGAGAAGTGAGTTGGGCTAATCACCTTCGGGTGTTGTTTCATTCCTGAAGGATAAAACTATCTACCTTCTGAATACTGTCTCCAAAATGAGCTTAGAAACACTCAGCACAGCTTTTCCTGGATTTTACAGTGTGGAAAGTACAACTTCATTTAACCAAAGGTTCACCTTCTTCATTATTTGTTCCGCTCGAGACAGCTATTTGCACAAATAACAAGCAGGTCAATAACAGGTACTTTATGCAACCACATAGCATCTTAGTGAGCACACACTGTTTGTAAATGTCAATGGTTCATATTCACAGTAGTGGTTTAAGCAGATGGAATGACTTTGGGAACGCACAGTTCACTGACATACAGACACACAGCATTACAGTCGCTTGTGTGCAAAATGATCACACACACATCGACACTCTGCCGAGTCAGAGTGTCAGTCAGTGTTTGTTAAAGAGGTCGTGCCATAGTTTTGTACTTTTTCTATTTTGTATGTGTCTATGGAGTTAACGTGAAGCTTCAGCTGGGTCACCACCCACCTGAAAACCAGGTATACTTAATGAACAGGTGGGTGTGGCCACATAAAAGCACAACCTTCTGTACACTTTTTTGAAGGAAACACATCTCCCCCAGGTATAATCATAATACCTGACGATCATGTTTTATGGGGGGAATGATCGCGGCACGCACCTCCCGTCTCCAAGGATAATGAGATTAGCGCTGCATGTGCACTGGTGTTCCCCTCGTTGGCGGGGCTGCAGTTTCGTAAGCACCCTGAGATAGTCACCCAGAGGACCCTGTATAATTCTGTATGTGTGCACATCTCTCTCTCTCTCTCTCTCTTTCTCTCTCTCTCCTCTCTCTCTCTCTCTCTCTCTCTCTCTCTCTCTCTCTCTCTCTCTCTCTCTCTCTCTCTCTCCTCTGAGGGCGGATTCACACTGCAATCCGTTTGATTAGAACTGATTCTGAAACCGGTTGCTGGTTCACGCTGGCCAGCATTCACATTGGCAGACCTTCTGGCCTCCCTGGAGATCACTAGCACTATACAGCCCGGTCCTATAGGTGGCGGTATGCACATAGTGTCATCAACTATGCGACATTGCTGATGGTGGTTGCCAATAAATTCAGGCACGAAAGTTGGTGTAACAATTCAATGACGCGCGACAGCGCAGTGTGGAACATTGTTGCAGTGGTCTTGGGTCTCGCACCCCCCACACCTCGACAAGACAAACAAGCCTATTTGCATATCAATTGACCTGTGTCGCTGATCTACAAGCTCACACTGACCTTGCATCCGCCGCGTTGTGAGCTTGTAGATCTGCTATTTTCCAGGCGCATAAACGTGCAGAATGATGAGCGAGACATGCTGCGCAGCGCACGTTATTATTTTAATTATTTAATAATCAACATGGCTGAAACGCTTGTGGCTTAATATTCACATTAATGGCACGTCAAGCAGGCACAGCAGTGCACAAGCAGTGCCAAGGAATCTATAACATCGAAACAAAAGTCAGGGATAAAGGAATACTTTTAGGCTATTTTCTATCAACAGCGGTAAGTCATTTTCGGTTTGTTTTCATGGTTTAACAGTTCATGGTTTAACTTGTAGGCTAGTGCTTTCTCTTTCTGCTTTTCTTTCCCGACGGGCGACAGCGCACACACATGCATGCACGCACGCACCAAGCCCCCCCCCCCTCCCGCTGTAAATCTGATCCCAGAGCAGCATAACCATCATCTCACAGTTACAGCATATACTTCATGTCGCTGCCTCGCGGCTAATAACGGACCTGAATCTGATCCTAGGTCAGCCTAGATTACAGTCCCGTGTTCCGAATGTTTTAACGGAGCGCCGGTTCTGGCCGTCCCGTCTCACTTTCACCCCTGCCTCAGTGCGCTGGTGCGAGACAATAAATAACTGTTCGCCAATTGCTACTTCTCCCAATTGGAAGTACATGACACCAGTCCAGCGCACCACAGTAGTAGGCTAACTGGTGATATAAAACATATAAACGAATTTTAGAAGACAGTCCTACAAGCAAGCAATCTCTCTGTGAGATGAAGTCGCTGATCCCATGGCCATGTCGACAACTGTTACCCAGTGTTTATTTGTGCCGACGGCTGACTCGTCGACATTATATGAGGTCACGTTCAACATCAACACCGTTTTTGAGGCCGGTTGCTTCACACTGCGGCTCACCGGTCTCGAGGTCGCACAATGCAGTCTCGAGACTACCTCTTGAGGTGGTTTCGAGGCTATCCGTTTCTAAGGAAGACCGCACGCTTCACACTGTCAAAACCGGTTTAAACATCTGCCAAGTAGCCTCGAGACCGGTCTCGAGACCGCAGTGTGAATCCGCCCTGAGGGCGGATTCACACTGCGGTCTCGAGACCGGTCTCGAGGCTACTTGGCAGATGTTTAAACCGGTTTTGACAGTGTGAAGCGTGCGGTCTTCCTCAGAAACGGATAGCCTCGAAACCACCTCAAGAGGTAGTCTCGAGACTGCATTGTGCGACCTCGAGACCGGTGAGCCGCAGTGTGAAGCAACCGGCCTCAAAAACGGTATTGATGTTGAACGTGACCTCATATAATGTCGACGAGTCAGCCGTCGGCACAAATAAACACTGGGTAACAGTTGTCGACATGGCCATGGGATCAGCGACTTCATCTCACAGAGAGATTGCTTGCTTGTAGGACTGTCTTCTAAAATTCGTTTATATGTTTTATATCACCAGTTAGCCTACTACTGTGGTGCGCTGGACTGGTGTCATGTACTTCCAATTGGGAGAAGTAGCAATTGGCGAACAGTTATTTATTGTCTCGCACCAGCGCACTGAGGCAGGGGTGAAAGTGAGACGGGACGGCCAGAACCGGCGCTCCGTTAAAACATTCGGAACACGGGACTGTAATCTAGGCTGACCTAGGATCAGATTCAGGTCCGTTATTAGCCGCGAGGCAGCGACATGAAGTATGGCTGTAACTGTGAGATGATGGTTATGCTGCTCTGGGATCAGATTTACAGCGGGAGGGGGGGGGGGGGGCTTGGTGCGTGCGTGCATGCATGTGTGTGCGCTGTCGCCCGTCGGGAAAGAAAAGCAGAAAGAGAAAGCACTAGCCTACAAGTTAAACCATGAACTGTTAAACCATGAAAACAAACCGAAAATGACTTACCGCTGTTGATAGAAAATAGCCTAAAAGTATTCCTTTATCCCTGACTTTTGTTTCGATGTTATAGATTCCTTGGCACTGCTTGTGCACTGCTGTGCCTGCTTGACGTGCCATTAATGTGAATATTAAGCCACAAGCGTTTCAGCCATGTTGATTATTAAATAATTAAAATAATAACGTGCGCTGCGCTGCATGTCTCGCTCATCATTCTGCACGTTTATGCGCCTGGAAAATAGCAGATCTACAAGCTCACAACGCGTCGCGGATGCAAGGTCAGTGTGAGCTTGTAGATCAGCGACACAGGTCAATTGATATGCAAATAGGCTTGTTTGTCTTGTCGAGGTGTGGGGGGTGCGAGACCCAAGACCACTGCAACAATGTTCCACACTGCGCTGTCGCGCGTCATTGAATTGTTACACCAACTTTCGTGCCTGAATTTATTGGCAACCACCATCAACAATGTCGCATAGTTGATGACACTATGTGCATACCGCCACCTATAGGACCGGGCTGTATAGTGCTAGTGATCTCCAGGGAGGCCAGAAGGTCTGCCAATGTGAATGCTGGCCAGCGTGAACCAGCAACCGGTTTCAGAATCAGTTCTAATCAAACGGATTGCAGTGTGAATCCGCCCTCAGATAAGCTAACATGCCCTCGCGGCTCCTAAGGCGTTCCAATCTCCGCCACTGAGCCTCCAGAGGGACTGTAATAATGTCTTGTGGGAGGCTCATCTCTCCTCCCCTGCCCTGCGGTTACACCTCCCCAGGGGCCCACAATACGCCGCTTCTCATTTGCTCTTCTCATTTGCTCAGCGTGTTTTTTTATTTTTTTATTGAAGAATTTATTAGAAGATTGCAATAGAAACAAGTACAGTTTCATGACAGTACAAATCACTGGTACAAGGTCAACTAAAAGGAGATCCTAGAAAGCCGAGGCTTATTTCCACAGGAACCACACTTTAAGTACCGGTATCTCATATAACATTGAAAGACAGACGGATAGAACATAGTACTTTATCTAGGATAATATCAATTTCAAAAGCAGAAAAGGCATAACATCAAATTCAAAGGCAGAAAAAAAGGGTGGGGGGGAGCATGGGGCTTACTCTATTTACAAGTCACGGGTAGCAGCCGCCTGAAGGTGACTTTTCATACCGATTTTGAAGGAGGCTAGGGATTTGCTCTCCTTTAAGGCTTGTGGGAGGGCGTTCCACATGTTAAATCTACGTTGATGATGATTAGTGGAGCTGCCTCTGGTGTTGTGATCGTGAACATCCTTGACCTTTAAGAAGTAGTTTGTCAGGTACATGGGTATCTTGGAGGTGTAGTGTATCTTGTACACCAGGCCCATTGCAAGATGCTGTACTCTGTCAGCTACTTTGAGCCACCCCACGCTTTCATGGTGATGATCAGTAAGGTGGGCCCGAGGAGGAAGACCAAGCACGACCGTGTAACGGCGTGCGCCAGACCAGGCCGAGCCGAGCAGAGGTGTATTTTACTCTGATGGGTCCATGTCTTAACCCATGGGTCTTCAACAGGGGGTCCGCGACCCCTAGGGGGTCCGCGGAGGTACTGCAGGGGGTCCGCGAAATTATTGCTTGATAAAAAATAAAAAAAAGATTTCAAAAAATGTTTTTTTTTTCTTTTTTCTTTTTTTGCCATTTTTCACATTTATGTTAAAAAATAAATCATGATTCTATCCATTTTGAATAGCTTGAATACATGATTACTATGCAATTGACAGATTGTTGATATTATTGACATTTGTTCTCAGTTAATAAATGGTAGTGGTACGGCCCACCCTGCTCGCTGTAACTTGTACTTGTTTAAAATAAAAAATATGTCGTAGCCCCGACCCCCCCACCCTACGAGGTGGTAGGGGTCCTTGCTCCATCTCCCCATCAGTTTGGGGGTCCCCGGCCTGAAAACGTTGAAGACCCCTGTCTCAACCCATAAGACCTGGATCTTTTCTTTTTTTTTATAGCAGATATACAAGCTCACAGTGCTGCAAGCTTGTAGATGTGCTATTTTTGAGAAATCTTGAAAATGTGAGCACATCTTTGAAAATATATTTTTTAAAGAGGTGGTGCCATAGTTTTGTTCTTTTTCTGGTTTTCACGTGTCTATGAGGTTGACAGTACTTCATTAGACCCCCTGGCAGTAGGAGCGAGATCATTTAGCGACCTCCAACCTGGTAGCAACCTGGTCGGTAGTTTTCACCGACCGGGTCGCTAAATCTACCGGCCGGGTCGCTAAATCTACCGACCGGGTCGCTAAATCTAAATTTTGCGGTCCAGTCGGTGATTTAGCGTTAGCGACCCGGTCGGTGATTTAGGGTTAGGCTTAGGGTTAGGCTTAGGGTTAGGGTTAGGGTTTGGGTTTGGGTTAGGGTTTGGGTTAGAGTTAGAGTTAGCTAAATCGACCGACCTGGGTCGGTCGATTTAGCGACCCGGTCGGTCG
>NC_137823.1:2569998-2584998 GCF_963921795.1 Nannobrachium achirus
TATTCACAGCCTTTCAAAAATAGCAGATCTACAAGCTCGCGCTGTGAGCTTGTATATCTGCTATTTTTCAATAGCTAAAGTTACTAGGGCCCCTCCACCTTGGGCCCTAGTAACTCAGTCCCACTTTCCTACCCCTTGTGACGCCCCTGCTAACCCTCTTCTTCCTTCCTGTGGCCTATAGGCGATCCACTCAGTAGCCTGGCACCACGAGGGCAAGCAGTTCACCTGCAGTCACTCAGACGGAACTCTGACCACGTGGAACGTCAGGGGTCAGGGAAAGCCTTTCAGACAATCACCCCGCATGGTAAGGACGCACACACACTCACCCACATGTATAGCATGCAGTCACTGACACAGTGTCAAGAATAGTAGTCGCATAGGATGGATTTGTTTTCGACACCGTTTTTTTCTTAATCCTTGAACAAGCAAAAATATATTATTTTGGGGGTCGCTGCCTGAAAAGGTTGAGCACCACCGGTCAAACCGGTTTGCTTAGCGTGCGCACTGTGTTTATTGTTCTCATTGTGTTTGTTTGCAGTGTTCACTCAAACGTGCACAAAAGCGAGTCTGTCCTTTTGAAGATACATCATAAACCATAGTCTTCTCTACACCCACACCCACACACACACACACACACACACACACACACACACACACACACACACACACACACACACACACACACACACACACACACACAGCAGATTCACAATGCAAGCAGGTATACAGGATGAGACAGACAGACAGACAGACAGACAGACAGACAGACAGACAGACAGACAGACAGACAGACAGACAGACAGACAGACAGACAAAGTAGGTGGACAAAGTAGGTGGACAAAGGAGAAGAGAAAGAGACAGAATTACACACGGATTGAGAGAGAGAGAGAGAGAGAGAGAGAGAGAGACATTTTCTCAAGCTGATTTTATGTACATGGGCATGGATTTTAATAAGGCGTGTATATACTGTAGGAGTTTGCTATTGTAGGGATTTCAAATACCCAGCTCGTTTTTCCAATTAAGTAAGGGTCCATTTGGGTCAGTTTTTATATGAAATAAACACTGTGGATTTGACTATGTATAGTATACAGTATATACGTCCCCCTTTAGTCTTTGAAGCTTGCATTGTTTTTAGATTCCCCTATTAAAAATAGTTCTCTTGGTTCCTGTGCAGTGCATGGCGGTCTCCAGGCTCACTTTGGCTGGTCTGTAACATTTAGATAAGCTCACATCACGTAATGTGAATATTCCTGGCCTGCCCAATATGCAAAGGCAGGCATATATATGATATATGTGATGGATGTGTGAGTTTGAATCACATAGTCATCCGTTAAGCTTTTGATAGACGGATGAATCGTCTGTCTATCATGCAGTATAACTTTCCTTCTTTCCCTCTCTCAGGGGTGTCGCACCAAATGTCTGGGCCCTGGGTACAGGGATTCACTGCGGGCCCCCCATGTGCTTCAACTGTTGAAAAATAGCAGATATACAAGCTCACAGCGCGGCACCGAGTGCCGCGCTGCGAGCTTGTAGATCTGCTATTTTTGAATTTTTTTGAAAATGTGTGCAAGTCTTTTTTTTTGAAAAACCTATGTTTCTATGTCAGTGGTGCTCAAACCTTTTCATGTGAAGGACCCCCAAAATGATATGTATTTGTCCACGGACCCCCATCTCAAAATATTTAGTTACAGGGACCCCCCAGAAGCAAAATTTGAGTTACAAATGTTCGCTTAAAAAAATGCATTATATTCAAAGTTTTGCACACATTTTCACGACTTTTCAAAAATAGCAGATCTACAAGCTCACAGCGCGGCACTCGGTGCCGCGCTGTGAGCTTGTAGTTCTGCTATTTTTCAATACCTAAAGTATAAAATAACGAAGGCCCCTCCACCTTGGGCCCTAGTAACTCAGTCCCACTCCCCCCCCCCCCCCCCCCCCCCCCCCCCCTTGTGACGCCCCTGCCCCCCCTCTCTCTCTCTCTCTCTCTCTCTCTCTCTCTCCCCCTCCCTCTGTCTGATGGATAATGTGTGGTCTCTCATCTCGCTCCTCCGCTCAGAGCCCCAAAAACAAAAATAAGAAGACCGCCTGGAGAGCGAAGGGCAAAGTTGGAGGAAAAGGAAGGAGCGAGAATGAGAAAGTAAATAAATAAATAAATGAACGTTCCCGGCTCTATTTAATGTGTTCCATTTTTTTTAGGAAAACAGCCCAAGGATGGGAAGAAGCCAGAGCCTTGCAAACCCATTCTCAAAGTGGAGTACAAGACCACTAGAGCTGGGTAGGGTCACACGCATACACACACACACGCACGCACGCACGCACGCACGCACGCACGCACGCACGCACGCACGCACGCACACTCATGCACCCAAACTCCAGTTTTGTGGACACACACTTCACACACTTTCAAATGCATTTCGCACGCGTGCTCAAATGCACACACATGTGTGAGTGCATGCCACGTACAGCATAGAATGCTGTGGCAGGAGTATGTGCTACATCAGTGTTTCTCAAATGGGGGTACGTGTACCCCTAGGGGTACGTGGAGGTACTGCAGGGGGTACATTTTCCCCCAAAATAGAAAAATAGAAGTATAAATCATGCTAATATTGTAGTAGTAATAGTTAAAAAATTGACTACAATTTAGGAGGGGAAAACATATACTGTTATGATGACAAATGGAGAAACTTGATATGAGCCCGAGTTGCTAACCCAAATGACATGGCACCAGGCAACTGGGAAGTTATTGACATGAAAAACGTTGGTAGCACTTAAACTCTTTCACTCCATTCCTTATTTGTGATTTTATATTCTTGAAATAGCATCGTATACCACTATTTATTTATATTTCAATTACAGTTTTATAAGCAAAATGTTGTTGCGGGGTAAAAGGTGTACTTGGATTCAGAAATCAGGGAAAGGGGATACTCAAGCCAAAAAGGATCGAGAAACACTGTGCTACATGACACACACATGGAAAATAGTGGCCTCTAGTTTGAGGCTGGTAAACTGGAGCACTGATACTCAGTGTTGTCTCACTAACCAACATGTCTTCATCCCCTTTGTGAAAGGATATTTATTATCCCACAAGGTTAAAGATTCCCAAGTATTGTATTAGTATTAGTATTAGTAAGTATTAGTTCCATATCCAAAGTCATGGAAAAAATAGTCTAACGAACAGATTGCAAGATATCTCGATGAGAAAAATCTGATTTATGAGTTCCAATCTGGAAAATCCCATTCCACTGTCACGTGCCTTCTCTATTTGACTGACCAAATCAAACGCAAAGCGTATTTGGGCAAATATAGTGGCATGGACCTCCAGAAGGCATTTGACACCGTAACACGGCACCAAGTGCCGCGCTGCAAGCTTGTAGATCTGCTATTTTTGAAAAATCGTGAAATCTTTTGCAAATCTTTGAATAGGCTATATCTTTTTAAAAGCCAACATTTGTAACTCAAATATTTGCTTCTGGGGGGGTCCCTGGAACAACATATTTTGAGATGGGGGTCCGTGGCCAAATACAGGTAATTTTGGGGGTCCTTGACATGAAAAGGTTTGAGAACCACTGATTTAGAAGAAGGATTTAGAAGACATTCATAGAAGCGGGTCAAAGACTTGCACAAATTTTCACGATTTTTCAAAAATAGCAGATCTACAAGCTCGCAGCGCGGCACTCGGTGCCGCGCTGTGAGCTTGTATATCTGGTATTGTATAGTTAAAGCATTACATAATGGTTAAAGTGGTTCAAATTTAAAGTTACACAGATTTGCGTTGTGGTCTACATGGGACTTAAATGGTCACCATAATACAGATTGCTATGCAGGGACGTGCTGACCATTGGGAAAAGCGGGACAACTCCCGAACGGTCCAGGCCGGCCATTAGGAAAGAAATAAAAATAAAATGTCGGCCTTTGTTTCATTTTGGGGGCTGGGTGGCCAACAAAGTAAATTGTCACTTTGGGGCAGAAACCTCGTATCTCCAAGTTTCAAATTTGTAAATCTTTTCGCAAAGCAAATACCTGCTTCATCATACAAGGCTGTCGCACAAAAGTAGTGAAAACAGCAGATCTACAAGGACACAACGCGGTGCGAGGCGTTGTGTGCTTGTAGATCGGCTGTTTTCACTAGTTTAAATCATATTTAAAATGATAAATACAAAACAAACGGTTTTGGACATACAAGGTTTCCACCCGACAACAACGAAATATAACTCATGTAATTGGCCCACTGGCTTGTCACTTGTCACGATCTGAAATGGCAAATCTTTGAGTAGCAGCAGTGCTATAGAGAGATCTCTCTCTCTATAGCGTGCAATGAGGGCCTCTCCAACTCTTTTTCCCGGGCTGAATCAGGGGCCCAGCATGTCCCTGTTGCTATGGCTGATGTGGGTGTGTCCACTGACTGGATAGGGCACACACACAGAATGAGTTGCAGTAAGAGCTTCTGATGATGGTTGTCCTTTTCATCAGGCCATTAACGTCAGCTGTACCGTATCCGCTTCTGTCTGACAAACTTGTGAACCCGTCGATCGTGCCATCGATAAACATTAATGTTTACCGCCTTCACACAAGAGAGCTGCCATGTTTCATGTGTAAATGCCGACAAACTCGCTAAAAGTCAATAACATTGCACAGAACAGTACACGTGTAGCAAGCATCCTATTTACAAGGGAGAAGTTTCCATTTTGGCACTGTGTATGGATAGATACATGGATACCTTCAAGGGGGAAAATCAGTCACCCATGGGCAGCACAGCAGTTTTGAGGTTTACAAAGTTACAGAGAAGTATGAAAAAGAAAAAGTACTGTTATTTCGTTACAACACAAATAGCAATACTTAAAGCACAACTTATCAATGCAGTGCCAAAGAAAAGTGTTCAAACAGTCAATGCTAGTCATTAGCTGGCGATAATTAAGCAATATTACACAAGAGGGTGTGCATTATCGCGGTTATCTGGCACGACTCTTGCTGCAGGAACGAGCCGAAGGTGAGTTCCGTAGGCAGGACTGAAAAAAAACACGTCAACATCATTTCATTGTAATTAAGATATTAGATAGGAGAGGGGCACGGTGGTGCAGTGGTTAGCACTTCGCCTCACAGCCAGAAGGTCCTGAGTTCGATTCCCGCCGGGGGAAGCTGTGGGCACTGGGGGGCGTGTTCCTCCACCCGCGTCCATCAGCACCCACACCCTAGGTGGGGTTGACGATAGGGCCTTTCTGTGGTGAGTTTGCATGTTCTCCCCGTGTCTCCTTGGGCATAGGCCCTCACACAAAAACATGCAGTAGTCCTGGTTTCTATACTCCCTAGCCAGCCGGGTGCTCCCCAATGTCCCCTGGCGCGGCAGGGGGAGAGCGGAAACCAGGACTACAGGTTAGGTAGTCACCGGGTGAAAAAAAATGGGTTGCAAAAATCGTGGGATAAAAAAAAAAAAAAAAGATATTCGATAAGAATTTGTAATTTTGTAATGCCACATTTAGCTAGCTACTATATCCCTGAACTTCACATGAAAACTGCTAGCCTAGCCGCCTAGCATAGTGTGTGGAGAACGAGAGCGCACAGCTGAATTCTTTGCTTGATGAGACAGTGCAGTAGTGCTCGTTATCTGCACTGTTGGAGAGCCTGTTTTTCATTGCGAGCCCGACTACCCGTTGTATAATACTCAATACTACCAACACAACCCAATAGTGCAGAGCCAAACAAAAGTGTCCATTGGTCAGTAAAACAAATGCATGTACACATACTCATGAGCCACTACACACACAATGCTGTGTTTTCCCCTGACATCTCAGCTTGTCTGAGAATGGGCTCTGTGCATAATAACTGCATGCAGTTCCATCTCCATCTCATACCCATGTCCTATCAGCCTACTGTCTATCCCTATCAACAAAGGCTAACACACGGGTGACTAACCGGTCATTTTGGCCGATTTTTAGATTGCGAAGTGCAATAACTCTCCCCGTGATGGTCTCAGAAACGTCCCCTTCCATGACTTTTCCTAAATACTCAAGACATATGTTCTCATTTGTTTTCCCCCTTCTGAAACGTTTCCTAAGTATGAAATAATATACGATTATACCACTCTGACTGCATTTATCAGTCAAATTGACAGGTAAATTGTTCTATTGTCAATAGAACAACAGACAATAGAACCCCCACTGGCAGCAGGGGAGAAGGTGTTGCTCTCCTGGGCAAAAGGGAGAGAATTTACCTGTCAATTTGACTGATAAATGCAGTCAGAGTGGAAGTGACCCGAGTGTGGAAGTCACCCAAAAAAAAAAAAAAAAAAAGCCTGCCTTTCTTTCAAGTTACCTACCAAAGACTAATGTATTGTACAAACCTGCATTGGTGTGTGTGTGTGTGTGTGTGTGTGTGTGTGTGTGTGTGTGTGTGTGTGTGTGTGTGTGTGTGTGTGTGTGTGTGTGTGTGCCCTAGGGACCCCTTTATGATCCTGTCTGGAGGTCTGTCGTACGACACGGTGGGCAGACGACCTTGTCTCACTGTGATGCATGGGAAGAGTACGGCCGTGCTGGAGATGGATTACCCCATAGTAGACTTCCTCACACTCTGTGAGACACCGTACCCTAATGGTATGTTACACTCTGAGCCTGTCCTTTACTTTCTACTAGCCCTTACCCGTTCGATATGTGCTCCGAAATGATGTGCAGTGTGTGGGTTATGGGGTGTGTACTGAGGGATGGAAAGTAACTTTAACTGGTGCTTGTATGATAATATGTAGGAGCATCAATTTAAGAAATAGCTGTTTCGTTTTATGGCTATAGAGATACTGTGTACCGATCTGCGTGATCTTTGGACAAAATCTGTCCAAAAATGTGTTTTACTCAAACCCGCCTCCTAGTGGCGCTGTAACAGGCCCAGACACTCAGACAGACAGACACCAAAGCTGTTTAACCCCCCTCCACCCGCCCACCCGCACACAGAAAATGTTGGTTAAAAATGTTGCCTCATGCTAGATGCAGAATAGATATGCCTCATGCTAGATGCAGAATAGTAGCATGATACTTCAGTCCGCACATCACCACCCCCTGTTGGTGGGTGGTTTGTTGTGTGGACTGAAGCTGCACATATTTTATTTTATTTCGAGCGCGCCTGAAGAGCGGGCGCATTGAATGGGCCAATCAGGGTTGTATGCTTGGGGCACGTGGTTTGGCTGCTCCGGTCCCAGCCCCCTCCAAACAGAGCTCTTGAGCTCACGTGAGACTCGCTCGTGGACTCTGATTGGTGTCCTCTGCCCACGTGAGAGTCTAGTGGACTCTGATTGGTCCGTGAAAACTGTCATGGCGGAGTCAGACTCGACTCGTATTATTTTAATAAACTATGAAATAGTGCCGTTTAATCACGTTTTAATACCATTTTGCACTAACGTAAACATGCAGACATATAATATGTTATGAGAAATAACGTATTTTTGCAATGTCACGCCACGTCGCCGTCGCGCGCGTGTGTGTGTGTGTGTATGTGTGTGTGTGTGTGTGTGTGACGTCAATAGGCTTTAGCCCGCCCACGCCGAAGTAGAATCTCCGTCCGTAATCTCAGACTCTCTCCCGAAGTGAAACGTAGTGTGAGATGTCTGGCGCTCGCAGTCAGGCAAGCAGAATAGATACACCATAAAAATGCTAATATACAGCATACGATTTGTGAAAGTTACAAACGGGCTTCGCAGTTATGTTTGGCCAAAGCTCTCAGAATATGGACGCTAGTGGCTAATATAAAAAAGGAGAAAAAAGTTTCTATCACACAAAGATTTGGAGGACCCCCGTAGTAACTCTGAGGACCCCCTAGGGGTCCCCGGACCCCCTGTTGAAGACACCTGGGGTTTAAGCGGTTAAACGATCACGCTGTCTGTTTTTGTTTCATTCGATTCTCTTCCACTACATCTATCCGTATTGGTTACATTATTGCTATAGCTCGGCAGCTTGCACACCGTGCATTCAGAATGTGAATGGTATGGAATGTAATCCTTGCAGCAGAGAGAGTGCTGCCATGTTATCTGGTGCAACGCAGAGCTCCAGGAGAGGGATTAGAGGATACAGTGTGGTTACGTAACCACGCTGATGTCACTGGCGAACCGTCCCTTGATTTCATCTGCTAACCAACGTTACTGTGTTTATGGAGAGGCTGGATTACCCCGTAAAGTCTGGTGTGTACGCGTGCAGGGGCGTCACAAGGGGGGGGGGGGAGTTACTAGGGCCTCAAGGTGGAGGGGGTCTTAATTATTTTATACTTTAGCTATTGAAACATAGCAGATATACAAGCTCACAGCTTGTAGATCTTGTATATCTGCGAGCTTGTAGATCTGCTATTTTTGAAAAGTCGTGAAAATGTGTGCAAATCTTTGAATATATGTATTTTTTAAGCGAACATTTGCAACTCAAATTTTACTTCTGGGAGGGGTCCCTGGAACTAAATATTTTGAGATGGGGGTCCGTGGCCAAATACATATCATTTTGGGTGGTCCTTCACATGAAAAGGTTTGAGCACCACTGACATAGAAACATTTTTTCAAAAAACCTTAGAAGGATTTGAAATATTCCAAGACTTTGGACCGATTTTCATGATTTTTTTAGCAGATCTACAAGCTTGCACCGAATGAGGGAAAGAAAGATGGATGCTATAAAGTCAGACTAATGATAGATTCTGCAGTAGGAGAAAGGGTAGGCCAGGTTGACATTGGTTGAGACATGGCCTAATCCAGTGTTTCTCAAACTTTTCACATTTCAAGGTCTCCCCTTAGATGGAACCAAATGGACTCGTTAGGGCAGTGGCGTCAGTTCAGAAAAAGGTAAGGTATGGCAACATGACTGGTGTCTTGCACGCGCGCCTTCGCGCGCGAGCAAGACACCAGTCAAGTTGCCATACCTTAGCAACAGGCATGATACATTTATTTTAAGAAGTACATTCTATTTTTCCCCCATTTCTACGGTTTGTTCAAGTGCAGCTAAACTTGGCATAAAATAGTAAACGTCCCACAATTAACAATAATGCATTGCACCTGTGTAGCTGACCTGCAGAACCTGGGAATATACCATTTTGTCAAGATGGGGAGAATAAAAGTGTGGAGAATATAATTATAATACCTTGTTAAAGTGACCATTTTGTTAATTTTTGTATTTGTAGTTATTTGACTGTAATTTAACAACATAATAACCAGCAAAGATAGACATAAGAGACATTCATGGATTTATATTTAAAAGTAACTTTTATTTTCCCCCCTGAACCCAGGGTATGGCAGCTGCATACCCCTGCCATACCCAAGTGACGCCCCTGCGTTAGGGTCCATTTGGTTCCATCTGTACTCTGTCAGAGTTACAGACTTGCATGGGTTCAATGTAGACCCCCCCTAAAGGGACCTACACACAAGCGTAATTTGTATAGGGTTGATGGGTTTAATAAACCCAAGGACCCCCGAACTGGTGAATGTATTATAAATTCATAGGCTATTATATCGCTGTTGTTGGGTGAAAACCTTCTATGTCCAAAACCGTTAATTTTTCATTTTAAAAATGATTTAAACTAGTGAAAACAGCCGATCTACAAGCACACAACGCCTCGCACCGCGAGGCGTTGTGTGCTTGTAGATCTGCTGTTTTCACTACTTTTGTGCGACGGCCTTGTCTGATGAAGCAGGGCTTTGCTTTGCGAAAGAACATTCAAATGTGATACTTGGAGATACAAGGTTTACACCTGACAACGACGATATGTATTTTGTCATTTCCAATATATTAGGGGTCTCTAATCTCCTAATCTATGGGCCCCCCTGACAGCAGTACAGGGCCCTTTTGATCTGAAAACCCATGCAGAATAAGATCTAATTTCGCCCCTGGACCTACAGAGTCTCTGGAATCCACTTTGGGGACCACTGGCACAATGTTGTATTGTCCTTTGGAGCACAAGGTCATGGTGTGATCCTGGGTACTGCCAAGTGCCAGCTCAGCGTTCTGAGTAGTACAGCTAGCGCTGCAAGACGTGCAGTAAAAGTACTGGGAGCTGATGGTGTTACGCTTCATCTCAGCCATCCGTCTCCCAGCCAGGGCAGGGGTCCAGGGATAGACTCCCTCATTCTCCACTGATACTGTAGCTACAATAAGCCTCTCCGGCCCTACTTATCTACTACACTTGCAATAAGGGGTGTCGCACCAAAATCTGGGCCCTGTGCACTTTAACTAGGGGTGGATATTGGCAAGAATCTTGCGGTGCAATACGTATCACAATACTTGGGTCACGATGCAATAGTATCACGATATATTGTGAATCTTTGCGATACAATACTATTGTGCTAAATCAGCTTTAAAAGCTGAAGGCGCTGCTCTAATGTTGTTGTTTACGTCGTTCGCAGCCATTTTCTTGAAAGACCTCACTCAATGAACCGTGGGAAGGGCGAGTATAGCGATACTACGGCCTGAAGTATCGAGACAGTATTGGCAAATAAACTATCGCGATGTATTGCCATATCGATTATATTGCCCACCCCTAACTTTAAAGGAGTAGTTCACCCCCAAAATGACTTTTTTCCTATTGATTAGTCACGCCATGGAGACTAGAGTTCAATAATTTTTTTTGGTTTTTGTCACATTCCTATAAGACAAAAATGTGATAACAATAAATTTACCCCCATTCATTCCGGATGGTGACCCGTTTCGAAACGGGTCACCATCCGGAATCAATGGGGGTAAATTTACTCGAATCAAATTTTTGTCTTAGGAATGTGACAAAAACCAAAAAATATTATTGAACTCTACTCTCCATGGCATGACTAATCAATAGAAAAAAAGTCATTTTGGGGGTGAACTACTCCTTTAACTATTGAAAAATCTTGAAAAATTGTGCAATTAAGTCTTTGAATATTTCAAATCCCTCTAAGGTTTTTTGGAGAAAAAAAAGAAAGAAAAGAAATATATATATATATATATATATATATATATATATATTTTTTTTTTTTTCTATGTCAGTGGTGCTCAAACGTTTCAATGTGAACTCGGTGCCATGCTGTGAGCTTGTAGATATGCTATTTTTTAATAGCTAAAGTCAGGGCCGCCACAAGGCCTTTTGGTGCCTGACTCGCAACTGGCTGTTGGCTGTCGTATGTCTGCTGTTCTCCGGAAGTGTCCCACAAATAATTCTACAGTAAATTATCGCAGAAAGGTGGATAAAATAATTAAGGCACCTCCACCTTAGGCCCTAGTAACTCAGTCCCACTTTCTCCCCCCTTGTGACGCCCTTACTTGCAATTCACGCGTGCACGCAAAAACACACACATGTCCACTTCCATTCCAAGGTATTAAGATGCACACGCCACATTGTAAAAATAAACATGTCAGCTGTCTTACTGTGATTCTACTAGGCTGTGAGGTATGATTGCATGGCCCATATATGAATAGATAATGCTGCAAAAGCACATACATTTTCAGTAAACATTACCTGGATAAATAGTATGAGTAAAATCGCCTACAATTTAGCGTCTAAGCATTTAGTGTCACTTTGATCTGGAGCGACTTATAATAATCAGAATCAAAAGCTTGAATGCCTCATGGCATGTGTACGGGTGTAAACTGTAAAGCTCCATCACACAGGAAGGACGTCAAAGAAAAGGGATCACAAGTGCAGTACAATTGTGAGATCAGAATTAGCAGAGTACTGTAAGTAGTAGTAGTAATGCTTCAAGAAACTAGGATACCATGTACATTAAATGCACCTAGAATCTGTCCAAACAACATGCTAAACCAGGGGTCTTCAACAGGGGGTCCTCAGAGTTACTACAGGGGGTCCTCCAAATCTTTGTGTGATAGAAAGTTTTTTTCTCCTTTTTTTTATATTAACCACTTGAACCCTAGTGTCATATGAACACTGACTGAACACATGTGGACCCTAGCATATTCTGAGAACTTTGGCAAAAAATAGCAGATCTACAAGCTCACAACGCCTAGATCGGCTATTTTTGGCAAAGAGGTTTGGTGTAGAGAGGAAAAAGAGCAGACTAAATACAGAGTGAAAGGTGAATGAATCCAAAATACACTGATGATTGTGCTGTCAAACAATGAAACTATATGGAATCTATGAAAATATTGTGGGGGTCCCTGCTTCATCTCTCTCTCAACTAAGGGGTCCTTGGTCTGAAAACGTTGAAGACCCTAAACAATGCATTTGGGCCCCCATCCGGAAGCAGGGGATACATTTATTGTAATCACATCATTTAGGAATGCGGCAAAAAAAGAATATGTATATATATGATTGAACTCAAGTCTCCATGGCGTGAGTAATCAATAGGAAGTAATTTTGGGGTGAACTACTCCTTTAATGTTCCGGTCTAAATGTTTTCCCATGTTTAAATCTAATCTACTGTAAGCAACAAAATGAGAACAAGATGTATCTGCATAGTAAACTACTGAGGTCAACTATCAAGAACCAAACATTAACAAAAGAAGTAACATAACTAATGAAGACTCTTGTGTCTTGTGGCAGTACAGTATGTTAATTGTTATTATAATTTGAATAGGGATTTGTTATTATAATTTGAATAGGGATTTATCCATGATGTATTGTGGCTTATTTATTGTCATATTGTTTTTTATTTATTTATTATTATTATTAGTATTCTTTTTTATCTTGTGAGATGTCCTATACAGTAGTGGTTCTCAAAGTGTGGTCTGGGGGTTCCAGTGGGTCCCCAGCAAAATGAGGAACAGTAATTTAACCCTATTTTATTCTCGGGTCTACAAACATTTTCAAAATAGCTGCTCTATGAGCTCACAACGCATTGCGACGCAAGGCATTGTCACCTTTAGATCTGCTACGTTTTTAGCTAATTGAAAAATCTTTTTTTTTTACAGTCTGCTTGGCTTCAATCACTGCCACTGGGGGTTATACCGTTGTTTCATGTTGAGACTGGCAGATTTCACCCAGGTTTTTTCATCTCACTCTCCTCACTTTGACTGTTTACCTCACTCAGCAACGAAATAAACAGAAAATAAACACAAATAAAAATAAAACAATTCACTGGAGGCAAGCAGTGATCACCCCATGATGTGCACTGCAATGTAGTTTTCAAATGCACTACATTGCAGGCGCTTTTTGAGAGTGAAAAAAGACTGCTTGCCCCAGGAAATGTGACAAGCTCAATAGGGAACAACGGTATATCTAAGAATATATAAAAGCATATATGCTTTAGTAGCTATTTAAATGATGTGTAACCAATAAGCCTCATTTTAATGTTAAATACAAAATCTTTATTCCAAATCATGCTGATGAATGTTTTACTACTGCTATATCCTCAATTGCTGCAAATCACAGGGATTAATAAGACTTAAACATTAAGCTCTCTTTCCTTCACATCTTCAGGGCACAGATATGATAATGGCATGCTCAGTATCACAAGGAATTCCCTTCTCCCGAGGGCTTGTAGATGGTGGTATTGTGTGTTCTTTGTCTGCTTTCTAACCATGTGTTTTTCTGTGCCCCCCAAAAAACTCTAGTGATAATTCTTTTTTTTTTATGATCACTGTTTTTTTTTAACAATATGTTTATTTTTATTTTTACATCTTTACATCCAAAACAACACACACACACACACACCACAACAAAAGCAAAGCCCAGAAAAATAAACAAACAAAAAACCCCACAAAAAACAAAACCCCAAAGAATACAAAATAATCACAACACAAAGAGCACGTACATCACATCAACATCACAGCAAGCCAGACAAATGACCGTAGAGGGAAAACAAAACAAAGAAACAGTCACCCCACTCCTGTCTAGTGATAATTCTGATAAATAGCTTAAAAGTCACTTTTTTTTGTTGGTTTTGTTTTGTTTCTCTGGGCAGACTTTCAGGAACCTTATGCCGTAGTGGTCCTTCTAGAAAAGGATTTAGTGGTGATCGACCTTGCACAAAATGGGTAAGTCTGACTCTGTTGTTAAATATATCATCGTGACTTTGCATGATTCTTAAATCTCACTCCATAATGTCTGGTTATGGATGTCAAACAGGTTGCCGTTCTGAATCTAAAATAACTAGAATATCGTCATCTTAACTCCCTTTTTGAGGTTTTTGATTTTTTTGGCATAAATCAGGGCTATTGAACACCCTAACTCCACCCGATTGGCCCTCTTTTTTTTTTCATAAATATGTGCTATTGAACACCCTTTACGTCTGTGTGTTGGTTAAAATAATATTGAACCAATGAAAAGTAGTAAAAAGTCCTCAGTCAAAACCTCCTAACTCCACTTGAGCTCATTTTCCCCGAAAATGAACATTTTGGAGTTAGGAGGTTTCGGCCCGACAGTAGAGATATCTGAACTGTGCCAGAGTCACTCAACTAGGCTGGGACAAAGGGAAAGTGCAGATGATTTTCGTCAATTTACTTTGCCGTCCTCTCCTGTTCCCAGGTACCCCATATTCGAGAACCCCTATCCTTTGACGATCCATGAGTCTCCTGTGACCTGCTGTGAGTACGTTGCTGACTGCCCTGTGGACCTCATACCTGCACTTTACTCTGTCGGCTCGCGGCAGAAACGACAGGGCTACAGCAAAAAGGTGACGCATCGATTCGTCTGCACTGCCCCTTCTTTGCATCGTCACTGTCAGAAACCTCGCATCTACAATTTCAAATTTGCAGTCAATTAGAGGAGTCGTTCAGACCAAAACACATATAGGGTTAAATCTGTCTTTTATCATACCCCTTCATACCTGCTTTAGTCGATTTTTTTGCCCCTGTTGCTAGATTTCGCGGGCCCTCTCATAACTAACAGAGTAGATAGTCCTTAGGCTAGTGCGGTTATTTCTTTAGCTTCAAAGTTAGTATTTTTTTTTTATTGGATTGTGTTTACACAATGTCCTGAGACCAACCAAACCGCTGTTTTGACCTCACAGGCACCCTTACTTGTCAACCAGACGAGAAGATCCTCCGCTCCTCCCCTCCCTTTCTTGGCTCTCCCCTCCCTGCTCTGGTGCAGAGCAGAAGCCGTTTGACAAGTAAGGGTGCCTGT